>NW_013526915.1:900827-902868 GCF_000836215.1 Papilio polytes | reverse complement strand
CTTCTGTGTGGTGTTGGCACACCGGGCGAGCCGACTTTACAATGCGAAGATATTAAAGCGAGCTCTACCACTGTTATTTAGGATAAATGTAGAACATAGTCTCGAAGAACACGTATACTTCTATGGTTATTTGCAAGAGAAGTTATAATATCTAATAGTGTATCCTTACCAATAAGGCATGTAGGTTTATATTTCTTAACGCTTGCTTCAAAATTCTTTTCCGGCTCCAAATCTCTTCCAAAATCTTTGGCGTGTTCGGGTATACCACTTTCGCGACGTGTCGTAAGAAGTCCATCTATGTCGATCATATAAATCTTCTCACGAGCTTTTTCTGCCGTCAAACCTTCCTTAGACATAGCTAATATTACCAAACCTGCGATACCTGTAGCCGCCTACAATCACAATCTTTGTTATTTAACTAGCTGTTTCCCTCGGTTTCGTCCACGCAATAGTAAGATATAAAATTAGCCTATAATGTGCCTGTCTATGTTAGCTACCCTAAAGTAAAAGTTCGGTCGAAATCGACCACGCCATTTCGGAGATTGCCCGGAACAAACGCGAATTGCGGACAGTGAGATAGAATAGACAAAAGTTATTTTAATCTGATTTTCGAACGCAAATACATGTTCTTCGCGAAACCTGGATTTTTTATTCATCTATACACTAATATTATAAAGTGGAGATTTGTATTTTTGTATCTTGGTATTCTTGTATGTATATGAAAAACTCAAAAACTACTGGTCCTATTTCAAGAATTCTTTCACCAGTAGAAAGCTAAGTTATCAGTGCGTAACATAGGCTATATTTTTTATTATTTCTTCTTTCACGCAGACGAAGTCGCGAGCAACAGCTAGTATTACAGACACTCCAATTAATATCGTTACATGTGTATATAACCTACAAATTAGGTAATACATAAACTAAGTTAAAGCACTTACGGAACCAGCACCAAGAAACATAAAAGTGTTTTCACTTATTTTCTTCTTAGTGACTCTAATTGCCGCTAGAAGTCCGGCGACGGCGACTGACGCCGTGCCTTGGATGTCATCATTAAAAGTGCAATATTGATCTCGATATTTAGCCAAAAGTCGTGTTGCATTAGCCATAGCGAAATCTTCAAACTGATAAAAACAACATTAAATTAAATAGTAACTGGTTTTCAAAACAGGAGACTAACGGCTTAATGCTGAAACGAGATTTAAATATGTAACTCATACTGAGTAGAAGTCCAAATTCTTTTAGAAATTTGTAAGCGGCGCTTACGAAGCGAAGTATTAGAGATTCATTTCAGAATTTAGTCGTTAGATATGTATAACATTTTGTAAGATAAAATTACCTGTAATAGTACACTTTGGCCATATTTCTGTACACACGCAGCCATGAATTCATCAATAAAATCGTCATATTCTTTACCCCGTACACGTTTTTGCCTTAAACCAATATATAGAGGATCCTCGAGAATTTTCTGTAAACAGCACATTTTATCTGACTAATAATATAACTGTGAAAGTCTGAATGGATGAATGTTCGTTACTATGTAACTCCAGAACAGCTACATGGGTCTGGATGAAATTTAACATAGGAGTAAAATGTAACATGAATTTTCTTATCATAGGCGCGCAGAAGAAGTCTCTGTCGACAGCTTCTACTTTATACCGTTTATTACAATTGCTAGAGCTAAAAAAGATATTTTCAAAATACAATCTTGACGCGTTCAGAATTTGTCACTTCGTACTTTGTAATGCGACAGTTTAGAATAAACAAGGACTATATTATTTTACTCAGAGCACCGTTGGATCAGGGATTTAAGTACTTGACTTGTATTCTACAGGTCTGAATTCCGCCATGTACCAATACGATTTTCGAATTTCATGTGAATATATTTTACCGACGTTCTTACGGTGTAGGAAAACATCGTGATGCAACCTGCAAAATCGTCGTAGAAATTCAAAGATATGTGTGAAGTCAACCAACCCGCAATGGGCCAGCGTGGTTGACTATGGCCTAGTCACCCCTTATTAGGGTAGGCCCCTAGCCCCTC
>NW_013526915.1:864862-900630 GCF_000836215.1 Papilio polytes | reverse complement strand
AACTGACACTTGACTCTGACAGTTCGGAAACAAGCCTAGTCTTCTGCCTGACATCCCAAATTTACTATACTAGAGGGGACGTTTTGAAATAGATGAATCGCGTGAAAAATGTCATGATCAAGAAGGGATAAAGACTGAGATGACGGAATTAATATTAACCTGAAGGACGAAAAACTGATTCGCCAACCCTATGACAGTAGGATAAAGACAAGAGGGCGTGCCCTTCTCATGAGGATGGAGACACATGAGGGGATTTGTTTAAACTAAATTGTGCTGAAAATTTATCTTAATTGATTCTTCAAAAGGAATAACACTGTTCTATACAATCTTTGAAAACTTGTGTTAGACGTTTAGTGTTAGAAGTTTGTAAATTATTAGTTCTCGCATTACGCGAGCGCAACAAAAATCCACGTGATCCAATAATTTTGGCTGTGAGTTGATAGAAGAATAGTCAAGTCAAATACTATATGCATACTCACCAGTTATTTAAGATTTCAAGTATATGTCCTTTATCGTGAATAGTTATAAAAAGTCCTCTCGGACGTCTAAACAGCAATCCGAACCTTTGACAGGCCAAGCCAACAGTAGGTGTGTATACTATAGGCATATATTTCTCTACGTTTTCCGACAAAAGTCGGAAATACAACTTTTCATTTCTATCCTGCAAAACCAAAACTATGAAACATAAACTAAAAACATAAAAACAAACATGAACTAGTACTTTGTGTTTTTTCAGTAAATTACGAGTTATTACAATTGTGAACGATGTTTTGTCCCTTCCTGTTTAATAATAATCATCGATGAAGAAAGTAAATAAATCGAATAAAAGACATGTCCAGAAAGTCAAAATTTGTAAATCATCACATCATTAAGACTAAGGGCCTGGACCACCACTGCCTGATAGACTCAGATGACTTATAAATGACGTCAGATAAGGTAACAAAATCCGATATTTCGATCACATATTTTACACGTTGGATTGTTATCAGACAACTTACAATTTGGTGGGATTGGCCATAAATATATAGTCATTTAAGAGATACGCTCTTAAAATACCTACAGAACATTCTTTAAACATCTACTGAAAGGTAAGAATTAAATATAAACCTGTAACTCGACCAGATAGATGTATTTGTTCAAACTGTGATGATAATTATCGAGGGATAGCCGGCAATTTTCCACTTGTTCGTCTTGAGTCTTCACCACGGCTGGTAATAATCCCATTATACCTAGCGCTTGACGTTCACCTAAAGTAAATGCTACGCCCTATGAAATACAAGGAAAGTACAAATTTATCCATTCGAGTTACTATATCCTAACAGCGGAAGTCAAAGCATACTTCGAATAGATATAAAGATATTAATAAATATACTGCTATACAGAAATAAATTGAATTGAAAATAGAAGATTAAATATTTATACACATACTTTGTTGATCCGCGTATCAATTAAATGGTCTATACCTCTTGTCAGATTCAAAGAAATTATATCACCGCAAACCGTATTTATTTCACGAAGTTGAATATATCTAGGCTTTGCCAATAAACATCTTCTAGGATGATATAGCATGTAGAATATTCGTTTCAGCACTTTAAATGTATACCTAAAAAAATTAAAAGCAATTGACTATTTAGTAAGTTAATAAAAGACCACAAATGAATGTTCTTACGGTATTTCTGGAACGAAAGATATCATTCTGTTACTAATAAAATCCATTTAATCAAAAACATAACAAAAAATCTGTTACACAGAAGTAAAAAAAAAACTGTCATTTTTTAACGTAGAGTATGCACAAAAAAGAATAAAACTGACTTATATTTTTAATGACGAATGAGGCTGTAATTGAGATTTATTGTACCACTGATCTCTACAAAAGGATAGGTTAGCTGCGTTTTGTTTTAAATTAAACGCGTCAGTTATTAGTTTTAATACTCACTTATTACTCTATACTTTAAATCGTTGAAGTCTTTCCAGAACTGACTTCTTAGTCAGATGATGAAGGATTTGACGAGGGAAAGCGGAGATCGTGATGCGAGTCAGTTAGGCGAGGAGTGGAACAAAGCGAATTAAGTTTCAATCTTATATTAAGAGCCTTACAAATAAAAGCACAGTGGGGTTTTAGTTGGTAAGCTCCCTCTTATAGGTAGAGAGGGCGCGGTTCCCCACTTTAAAAAAGGTTTGTTGCAAATAAAAGGCACAATATTTTGAACATATTTAATTAGTAACATCAATTGTAGCCAACGATTTATTCTACAGATCATACACAATAACTTACGGCAGAACGAACTCATAGAATAAAAAATCCAAATTATAGCACATTAATTGACCTGTAAGAAAATCGCTTAATATTAAACTAAAACAGACAGTGTTAATGAAATCAAAGCAAATTGACAGCGTGTATGAAAATTTCAACACATTGTGTATAGACGTACACAAAATTAAACGCACAAACAGAAATTGAACAGCTTTTTTACATTTCAACACATAATAATACCTAAAATTGGTGTCTCCAGATTATTGGTGGTACAAAGATAAAATAAATAATGTCGAAATTTCCCAAATATTTAGGAAAAAACAACTCAAGTGGGGAAATTTTATAATACAACTAGGGACACCACCTAACATCGTCACAGCAACTTAAATCACTTTGTATCAATAGATACATGTCTAATGTTACATAAATTATAGTCATAAAATACTCAAAGTATAACCTTTCCGCTCAGCGAAAATAATTTCTCTATCTATCAATAAAGAATACTGAAATTGAAACACAACTTTCCAATCGAAAACGATAGTTTTAAATCGATAGTGCATCGATATTAGATCAATTGTCATCACAAAATGTACATAACACAAATCGATACTCGATAAATGCATTTTATTTAAATCAATGCAATACAAGATATTATAATTATTTATCCATATAATAAAGCATCAGTGGCCAATTTTAAATAATAACTCTGATTTTAAAAGCATGCATCTGAAAGAAAATTGTAAACAATCATGAAAAAAATAAGTACAGTAAATTAATTCTATAATAAATCACTTGGACATTCGACATTGAAATAGCAATAAAAACACTGATTCGTTTGACGCATATAAATTTAAGAAAACGAGATAAAATTGTAAAATGTTAAACTCTCAAATATACAGATATTTGTTTTATACAAACTCTCTCTTTCTTTCTTTATGACTTCATTTTTTTCAATCATAAGGTAACGTTGCATTTAACGATATTAATAATAAAAGCATATTGGATTCGGTTGTTACTTAATTTTAACGATAAATCGAAAATTATTCTATTTGCGCTCTTAAATAAATGTCTAAATGTCTTTATTTAACCACATTTTATGGTGTATTTAATACTTATCTTGTAATACAAAAATAATACATATAGTTCAGATGTAATTAATGCTGCGGTGACTAGATAATGATTTTACATGAATACATATAAAATTGAAGTTAAAAAAAAATTAAGGCGATTACTGATTTTGTCTATAAGTTGGAATAATTGTATCTGTTAAAAAAACTTACATAATGTGATCTTATTTTCATGTTAATAATACAACGCCAAATTGCAAAAAAAACTTTTCAACAAAATTTCAATTAATACCATTAAAATTTTGTTGAAAAGTGAAAGTGATATATAAATACTAAAATTCACGGTTTTCATCATTAGCATTAGTTAAATAATATTACAACCTTTCTTTACAAATAGGAAAAAAAAATAAACACACAATAAATACAAAATCAACAAAACGATTGTTAGACAAAGCACAACATTCCTTAAAACAGAATGAAAAAAAAACATTTTGTATTGCTGAAAAGGCCACTGGTTAATATTTTGTCACGATTATTCTAATTATTTAAAAATTTGTGAAACACTACCCACTATGAACACACAGACATAAGTGAATACTAAGCACTACATTCAACATTTTTATATATTTAAATTTTAAATACCGAGGTATGTAGAATGATTTGTATTTATTTTTTCATTATAATTATGATATATGAGATAAACAAAGTATCTATTTTATTGTAGCGTTGATATTTTCTATGTTATATCGTATTTTATAGTAGTAAAATGTATAAAATGGACATTATTTGAACACTATTTAGTAATTTGGCGTATCGAACCTATTGCCCGTTAAACCTTTTTTATTTAACTGACACGTAGAAAAGGAAATCTATTGATTTGAAAATTGCTTAAACCCTCTCTAATAATTACATTGCCAAAGGTTTTGTATGTCAACATTATTGCACATAAAAATAGGTCAAAAATAAACGCGTTTAATTAAAATTGTTTCGACTGACTCCAGAGTATGCAGATCTTGAAAATGAAAACATTAAAATTATTATGATATTGGACTACGGAAATATTTCATTTTAATAGATTTCATTAAAGTTATAGTTGGTCAAATTGTAAAAATTAAAAATAAATTGTTGGTTAGGATTATTTTTCAATTTTATGGCAACACTGATTAAGTAGTGGTGTAATAATTTAAATGTCATTTTAAGTTTAAATATTTTTAGGTACGGGCTGTATCGGTCGCACGTTGAATTTCTCCTCGGGTTTCCAGCCCCACACCACCGGCATAGAACTTTCATAGTTATAGTTGTACATCTGGTTTTCCACATGTTTCGATATATCTTTCGGCTCTGGATATACTGAGGCGAGACCTGAAAACATAAACAATTCCTCTTTTATTTCTTTCAAACGTTATTGAATATGCTACAAAATACACACTTACGCTATCTAATAATACTAAAGTTAATTACACAATACATAAAGTATTAATGGTTTGTGCTAACGTTAAAATTCAACTTTTAAGTAGTTCTAAAGAGATAAGCAAACGATAAAGTAATAAACCATATTTACTATCAAAAAATATTTACTGTTAACTCTACATCATTTACTTTATTTCAAAGATTCGTTTGAATTGAAAACATTAAAAATAAATATTTCCCTGAAGAAAATTTATTAATTTTCGGGTGTTTGGACCATTCATTATTACAATGTACTACATTTCAGTGTTAAGAAAAAACTAAAATAAAATTGGAACAAACCAGTGATTTTTTCCAATATTGATTATATTGTTAACTCATTGTAAACCTGCGCATAATGAAAAATAAATATAATAAAACATACAAAAAGAACCGGCAAAACTACCGGCTAACTAATTTATAAGAAATAAAAAAACGCTGTTAAATAAACAGCGATAAATATAATTTGCAAACATTTCCTTTTTCGTTCTTGTTTAACTCAATAGTTCACTGTTATATTCCTATAAGTATAATGTGTAGATATTTTTTTTATAAAATATTTAAAGATATATACATACCCTCATCATAAGCCATCTTAGCGACCTCTATCGCGATGGAGAGAGAAACATCCTTCACCTCGGCCAGCGAGGGATAGATACGGCCAATGGACAGATCAGCTTCGCTTACATAATTAGCCAGTGTCTGAAAACATAAAAGCAAACGATTTCGAAAAAGATTCTAATATATAAAAAAGTAAATCATCATTTAATTACATTATTTATTAATTTCATTAAATTTAAAACTGAACCTCAGACTAAAACATTTCAATTCAATAATTCGTCATTTAATAGAAACATTTAACATTAAATTGAATTTTTAGTCATATAATTGAAACATTTCTCATTTAATTGAATTTTTTCTCACATTAAAAATTGTTTAAAATAAATAAGTTGGTTAGAGATGTAAAATTACCCTCGCTGCAGTCAAGAACATAGTCTCTGGTATGTGGTGGGTGGCGGTGGCGATGACGCCGAGCGCGATGCCGGGGAAGATGTAGGAGTTGTTCCCCTGCCCCGTGTGGTACTCCTTGCCGCCGTACTGCACCGCCGGGAACGGAGACCCCGACGCGAAGATGCAACGACCCTGGACATAAATTAATCTTATCTATCATTTAAAATTGGTAGAGCCCTCTTTTAAGGTTTTTTTCCAATTTATTTACCCCTAATTTTAATCGCGTAAAATACATAGCCGAAAGCGTCTTGTAAGTCCTTAACCTCTGAACGAAAGATGAGATTTGGCAAAGGTATAAAGGATAGTCTGGAAGACCACATAGGTTACTTACTTTTTTTTAATTCCACGCAACGGAGCCGTGTGTGAAAGCTAGTCTTTTATTAGACTTAGTTACTGTGGTTCTAACCTCAGTGTGATCGTAAGCATCCTGTGCGGTGCACTCCGCCTTGCTGGTGGGGTTGGAGAGCGCGAAGATCACCGGCCGCTCGATGTTGCGCGCCATCTGCTGCAGCACCTTCGGGGTGAACGCGCCGCCCACAGTCGAACAACCTGCAATGTAATATTATGTGAAGTACAATTTTACTCTACACTAGAAGTTGCCCGCGACTTCACCTGCGTGAAATTCTAAAAATAATAAATAAGTACCCCATGTTATCATTGACAACATAGCTTTTTATTGGTGAAAGATTTTTTAAAATCGGTATAGTAGTTTTTAAGTTACTTCAATACATACTAAAATAAACTTTTTTCTTTATAATATTAGTATAGATAATAAATGGATGGATGTAGTCTGGTTAAGAATATAGAAGAACACACATGCTACAAACCAAGTAGTTACTTTTTTACTCCAGGCGGACGGAATCGCAGGAACAAAACTATAGGTTTTAAAAGATCACATGTAATGTAAAGAAATAAATTTAAGATTGTATTGAAACATCAATCAGTCTCAATATCATATAATATCCCAATAAACAACATGGAAACAGTAGCAAATAAACTGGTCAATTAGTCCCAAGGTCATTTTTGTCATCAATAAAATATTGAAATTACCTTCATAATTAATTATTCAATAAAACGACGACTGCCAACAATATATCAACTAAACATATTTATTTTATTAACACTATAGACAACATCTATCTCGCTGAACCCACATACAGGGTGTTTCTTAACAGACTGATCACAAGCTTTATGGAGTTAGAGGATCTTAATAGCTATTGTTTAATGGCAAGCTACGGTGACTGATTTTCTGTAGTTTAAAAGTTATTTAATTTTTAGAGGACTACCTCCTAAAATCTCATGATCCGTCCGTAAGAATCATTCTGTATAGCTTAAACAATAATATATGAGTGAACACTAATCTTTGGAATTGTTACAAATAATATAAAAATGTAACTGAAGCACACCGAGATCAGGATAATTGTTTAACTGTCTTTTCCACCCATTATCATATAAATCGATTTATTTATACCTGTTTTAATTGTATTAAACTTTCCACTTATTACTTACTAGCTTTCGCCCGCGGCTCCGTCCGCGTGGAATTAAAAAAAACGAAAGTGAGTAGCCTATGTGTTCTTCCAGACTATTGTCTATGCCCAATTTCATTGTAATCCGTTCAGCCATTTAGACTACAAACTCTAACAAACATCCATCTAAACTTTCGCTTTTATAATATTGAGTAAGATTGACTTATTACATACCAATAAGACAGCTGGGTTTAATCTTCGCCACACACGTCTCAAAGTCCTTCTCTGGTTCAATATCTTTGCCGAAAGCTTTCGCATGTTCGGGGACTCCGCCCTCGCGTCGCGTCGACAGTAACCCGTCAACGTCAAACATATACACTCGCTCACGAGCCTGGCGCTCCGTCAGACCCTCAGACATCATAGCAGCCACCGTCAGGTTAGCGATGCCGTTTGACGCCTAAGAATTACATCTACATCACTACTAAGGTACAATCGGGAAAAATGGTGGTATTCCTTAAAAGCTACAATATTTTAAACATATTCAACGAGACGAGGAACCACGAAAATCCTCGTCGCCACTTTTATATGTGAATTAAACCAAATAATTAATAAGGATTATTTATTAGCACGCTTAATGTAGTACAGATCCAAAGAGCAAGAGAGAAGTCAAAGAAAGAGCGAGACAGATACATAGTAAAGATGCGTTCATAAATGAGTTTGATATCTCACAAAAATAAATAAAACGTAGCTTATAAATGTGTCTTTACGAAAACGATTAGTGCAAAACTGGCGGTGTTTCACCTTAAAAGCTACAATATTTTAAATGTTTTGTAACGAGACGCGGAAAAAAACCAATACAACGCTTATAAATGTGTCTGTACGAAAAAAGTTAGTTAATGATACACTGCAAACTTTTTTATTATTATTCCTTTATAAGCATAACTCACTGTTATCTAATTAGTTACTTGTAGGAAGTGACGGAGTTTGTCTCGTTGCAATGCAAGGCAATTTTCCTGAAGTAGAACACCGCAGATTTCCGCGATTGTACATACATCGCGAAGAATTTATAAGGATTCGAAGTTGATGAAATGTAGCAATTGTTTATGAAAAAAAAGTTTGGAAATGTCTATTCTATACCTTAAAGTGACACAATTTAATTTATATCTTACTAGCTGTTCCCATGCGGCTTCATCCGCAGGTAATTATAAAAACTTTATTTTATCGTTTACATTTGTCAAATTATCAATTGCAAATGTCAAAATGACATGACATGATGACAACCTTGCTTCCTTGATGTTGGCAGCAACTTTTGGTATCTTTAACTTATGGTCTCTTTCCCATATTAGGGATTTATCCAAAATATTTTTGTTTACCCCCTAAGTTTAATGGCGTGATAATATATAGCCTAAAGCTTGACGTAAGTGTAGGACTTTCAATTAAAAAAAGGATTATTCAAAAATATGCTGTAATTGCTGACATCTTAGGAAACAAAGAAGTGTGTGTTTACGCTTTATTATAATAGTATAGAAGTATAGATATAGATTTTTGGTTTATTCGTTTGTGTATAAGGTAGTATTATTCACATTTTCATGGTACATAAAATCATCATCATCATCATCATCTGTAAAATCCCTTATTTTTGCATATCTTGAGACTAATCGTTCATTTGCAACAAATAGACAACATCATCTTCCTCCTTATCCTACTTCCAAGTCCAAGTCTTAACAAGTTTTTGTCCTCCACATAACTCTATCATACGTCATCTGTCATCACTCCCTTTTTGATCATGTCACCTTTCACGCAATTCATCCATCTCTTTCTAGCAACAAAAGCTAACAAATTACAATTATCAAAGGAAACATTTAAACTTACGGAACCCGCTCCCAGGAAGAGGTAGATGTTCTCGCTGAGTTTCCTCTTGGTGACCCTGACTGCGGCCATGAGGCCGGCCACCGCCACGCTCGCTGTACCTTGGATGTCGTCATTGAACGTGCAGTACTTGTTCCTATACTTCTGGAGTAGACGACCCGCGTTTATTAACGCGAAATCTTCGAACTGGAAAAATGAAAATTAAAAAAAAAAACATATAATTGCGAAAGTTAAGATGAATGGATGTTACTTTGTAGCATGAACTGTTGAACGGATCTGGATGAAATTTTACTTTTGTTTTTTTTTTTAATAAGACACAGACGGAGTTGCGGGCAAAAACTATAGACATAATATTCGGTATTTTTTGCTATCAAGTATTAAGAGATGATTTTATTTCAGAATGTAACGCCGAACTCATCGCTGTTAAATGGTCGATAAAGGCGTCGCTTAGTGTAGATTTAATATAAATACTACACTGCGGAATTAACAAATTTAAATGCGGCAGATAAACTACATTTATTGCTTGTTTCATAATAAATTTCGGTGAAAACCAAACTTGTTCCAGTTTTATCCCCTTTATAGATTGAATCTTTCCGTCCATTATCGCTAACAGGCGTAACTGCAAATGGCACCTGCCAGAAACTTCCCGGCCTACGTTAAATCATTGCAATCCATCTTTATAGCAATTTAAAATTAAAGGCAAAGAACACATCCTGTATTTAACAGTACTCAAAACTTTAAATTTTAACCCATTTAGAAGTAAAAGAAGAATATATTTAATTACAACCAAACGCCGAAATTAAGAGACGGGCGTTAAATATCACATATTGATTTTTTTTTAATTATGAGATAAAGTGAAGTAATTTCGTAAAATCAGTCTACATTGTGATGTGAGAAAAAGTGTATTAAAGGAGACGTTATAGAATATATGAAATTTAACAATAAATATACATTTAATCTTTGAAAACATATAGACTTTTACTTAGGAAGGAAAATCAGTAGCCGTCGAATAGATAATAAGAATGAGGACGCTAATGTATACGGTGTTACCCGATCTCCTTATGCTGGGTTGCTGAAGTTTCCATTTACTTTATTATGATGATTCATAAATGTTATGTTAAACTAAATTTCAAAGTAGAAACTCTCAAGTTACGTAGTTCGGAGTCGCGTTTCAAGAATTTATCGAACCAAAAACACGAATGGTTAAAAGTGTTTAGGAAACTGGGCATTATAGAGTGTCGTAACTCACCTGTAGCAGCGTATTCTGTCCATATCTCTGCACGCACGCCTCCATGAACTCATCAATAAACTCATCATACTCCTTCCCTCTTGTACGTCGCTGTCGCAGCCCGATGTAAAGGGGATCCTCCAACAGATCCTGTTCAACGAAACTCAATCATATTCCCTTACCTTAAGGTGTATTTCACCTTTAAATGCTAACGCACCTTGGGATTTAAGTATTTATGTATGTGCCATAAAACGTTCAATGCAAAATGGCGTGGAAAACAGCAATTATTTACTTGTTTGTTTACGTAACCATCTAAAGTGACAAGTCTATACATTCTGATATGACAGTTTATATGTATTTTGATTTTTATTGTTTCAAGGTCACGACAAAGCTGTCAACTTGTCATTGTCAAGACACGATATAAAAGGAGTCTTGGTGTAAATGTAAAGCCTATAAACGCTCAGTTCTGACAGTTTTAACTGAGAAGTCTACCACCAATATTTGCGTGTGTAAGCAAATTTAATTGATCACTCGCGTGTTCAGTTATAACTGTCATAAACGTATGTCTTTAACAACATACCTGATTGTCAGTCCCCACATCAAGCGTGATCGGCAAACATTGGTGAGGTTTGATCCCAGCAAGCGCGGTGTATAAGGAGAGTTTGCCGACCGGGATGCCCATACCGTACGCGCCCAAATCACCTAGACCCAAGATCCGTTCACCGTCGGTGAAGACTATCGCTCTTACATCAGGCTCGGGCCTACAAATACACCAATTGCTGCTCTAACTTGCTACTACAGCATTTGTAGGTATTAAAGACTAGCTACTGCTCGCGACTTCGCCCTCGAAATTAAAAAAATATCTTACGTTACTCACTAATAATGTAGCTTCTTAATTGTGAAAGATTTTTTTTAAATCAGTCCATTAGTTTTTGACTTGTTTATATACATACAAAAATAAAAATCTTTCGTCTTCATATTAGTGTGGATTACATAAGCATACAATTATACAAACCGGTTTAGAGTTTATGTTTATGCTTGAATAAGACTTTGAAGGCGCAAGAAGCAAAGTTTGGGACCTAAAACCCTTATTAAATCTATAATTTGCGAGATACCACATTTCTGTTTAAGCAAAAGCATTAAATAGCTTTTTGCAATTCATACTATTCTAGTTGCAGTTAAAATAACAAGAATATATAAGCATAAAATCACTTACCAATTCTTCAATATGTTAAATATATGTCCCTTATCATTGATGGTAATAAAGAGACCTCTTGGTCTTCTATAGATGAGACCGAACCTCTGACACGCTAGACCCACAGTCGGCGTGTAAACGATTGGCAAATACTTCTCCACATTCTCTGATAAAAGTCTGAAGAACAACTTTTCATTTCTATCCTGCAATAATTCATTGTCACTGTAAATACGATAGCAATATTATAAGTCAATAAACTAAGATTGCGTACACACTTTCGACTAAACTGTCGCACAACTGTTTAGTCTCATTTTAATTCCTATAAGCTTATATGAAGCGCGCACTCATTATTAGTTGTGCAACTAAACAGTTGAATTGCCTGCGAAACAATCGATAATCGCACAACAGTTGTGCGATAGTTTAGTCAAAGGTGTGCGCTCTAATACAAGAAGAGTTCTACTTAGATTAAAATAAATAGTATTTTATTTAAGTCAAATAAAAATATCAAGCGAATTGAAATTGCAAATACTTAAACATGCGGTCGTAACATTTATATCGTCTAAAAAGTCTATTAATTGTAATAAAATTTAATTCAAACGACGAGGAAAACTACACAGATTCCTAACCAGCCAGCCTGTCGTAAAATTAAAATAATATGCTAATAAATTTTTAAAACTTAATTACTACTATACAATGGCTACAAGTATTAAAAAAAATACAACTGTGCATAAAGTGTATCTAAGTGTAATTTAAGCATTCAAGCAATGGATACTCTAAAATAAAATAGGCATCGCTAGTATAATTGACCTTGTAAAGTTAGTTTCCTACCGTACATACTAGATATCTACAGCACTAGCAATCGTTAAAATTTCCTCTACAATTGTCTACTATAATTTCCCATCCTTCAATTCAAAGTGGATAAGATCATGCAAGGAAAAAGTCTATATTTCCTCAAAAGGTAAATCTAATCAGACGCTTATCTGTGCATATAAAAAAACCAAGGTCATTCTAATCGATGCTAATCATGGTCGACTATATTTGCGACTTCAAACTTTATTAAGAGCGCACACACCTTTGACTAAACTATCGTACAACTGTTTAGTCGCGTTTTGATTCTTATGAGCTTATATGGAGCGCAATAATCGATTTTTAATTGTGCTAAACAGTTGAATGGGCTGCGAAACAATCGACAATCGCACAACCGTTTACTCAAAGGTGTGTGATTTAAACAAAAACTTAATCTTGAACTCAAAGGTTGTGTTAGCTTTTTAATTATTTTGATGTATTCTGTATTCTTGAAGGTTATTTAGTCTGTGCTATAAATCAATACCATGTGTCATAATTTGAAATAACGATAGTAATTGTGATCCAAAACATTATTTAAAATATTTATGTCATGGTTTTAAAATGTCGTAATTGTGCTTGTTATGTTAATAATCGGATAGTAGTCGGATGTCAAAAATAAGGGTGTTGCATTAGCTCGACGACACGACGGCCATATTGGTAAGGTTATTTTGTGTAAATTGGAAGTAAACATAAGAGGTAATGAAGACTATATTTTATTAAAGCATAACATGGCTGTGACGCGCATAGTTGCATGCAGAAATAGTACAAATGTCACCGTATAAAATTAACATAAGGCTTATTGCACATCAATGGTACCTTTATTGTTTTTAGTCACCTGTAACTCGACGAGGTAAAGGTATTTATTCAAATTGTCCTCATATCTGTCTATCGATATCCTACAGATGTCCAGTTGTTCCTCTTGAGATTTAAACTTGGCAGCCAATAAGCCGTGTATGCCGAGAGCTTGACGCTCTTCTAGTGTAAATGCCAGACCCTGAAATAAAAAATAATATAAAACAAGCCATAAAAAATACTGCATAGTTACGAACTTGAGCTATACAAATATTAAGACATTTATCATGGTGCGTCATACATTTATGTAGACGATTTTTGTAGACGGATAGATATCTATGCGGAGACTATGTAGCCGCCAATAATAAACTGATTTTAGACGTTTATGTACCACGATTACTAAAAGTAAGTAAAAGAACAATCCAGAATCATCAAAAATAAATTCGCTTCTGAATTAAGCTCTCACTAACTGCAATTTAATTAGGAATTGCGGACCACTAAAATCGGGTGGACAATGGAGTTCACCATTTAATGATTTGTTTATTACCAAAATCATAAACATTATTGATAACTTAAGGAGTCCCTTTAAAAGATTTAGGGCTAGTCCCACTAAATTGTAAATTGTCTGATAACAATCGAACGTGTAAAACATCGAATTTTATTCCCTTATGACAGTGACGTCATTTTTAAGCTATCTGAGCCTATCAGCCAGTAGGACAGGCCCTTAGTATGAACTTTAATTTCCTTTGTATTAAAAATTCCAGTATTAATAAAATCCACGTGCGATGATAAGATTATACCAAAATAATATCAGTCAACCCAAATCAGCTAAGTTCAGAGAAAATCGTAGTCATATCTTATCAACTGATAACAATTTTGCAGTAAAATTAAATCAAATGATTACATGTCATTCGTCATATTATATAATTAACATGCGCAATTCAAGACGTAACTAATACTATGTTAATTTGTCAAAATTAATAATATTTATCAGGATTAACTACAAGTCACGTGAATATTATTACTTATTTTAAATGTTGAGACGCATGACAGTGCATTAAGTACACGATTTACGAACACAATGACACAAGAAAGTAAAGAATTAAAGCTAGATTTTTGTTTTCAGTTGTTATGAGGGAAATATGGGCAATATTGTTCAAAATACAAGTGTTACGACAGCGTAAACCACTGCCTAGCGGTGGTATCCATCTTTACAAATATCTTGGCAGGTCTACAGTTCGTTGCACACTAACAGTTTAACTGACCAGTTAAAACTGTTATAACTGCACGTCAAGAGGCGTAAGTCATTTAAAATTTTGTTCTGCGCAACGACTTGCACCATGTTCCGATCCGCCATGAATTAAAAAAAGCAATACCAATACAACTCACAATAGAAGACAACCCTATGACAGCAAAATAAACGAGTTTATTTACAACATTACGTACTAAAAAATTTGGCATATTTTCAATTTCTTGTAATACACAACATATGACGAAAATAAATTTGTTTGTGTCAAGGGTCGAAGTATACAGATGTGAAGGAAGAGTTGACATTCCACGCAAAAATCATCATGCGATGTCAATGACCTAGCGATGATTAAAGAAAAACTCCGTTACAATATGAAAATAACCCAGACATTATTATGAGTACATTCCTCTTGAATGTACGTCGAACTTTAAACGACACTGAAACAGAATTTTCAACATTTGTAATAAATTCACCTTGTTGAGTCGTGGGTCCCTGAGATGGTCGATTCCTCGCACCATATTTGGGCAGATAATATCGCCAGTAACTTCGTGGTAGGTCCTGCATTGTGGTACTGATGGGTCGAGGAAAACTGGGCTATTTGTTAGTGCGTAGGGCAATGCCCTTTTGGGTCCTATATTTGTACAGCATCTGAAACAATGAAAATAAATTTTAAGATGATAATTTCAACATGATATATTTATAACAAACATATACCAAGAGAAAAAATTAAGACTAAAGCATGCCAAACCGCCCGAGCGTAACAATGACGATTCCGAAAAGACTCGCTAAAATAAAACTTCACTAAACATTGAATATAGTGTTAATATATTTGTTATACTTGTTTTCTGTGTGTGTAATTTCTTTGACACTATCAAAAAACCAGTAAGAATGTCCCAAATAGTGTGACGTATGACGTCACATAATTATTAGGCAACTGATTTGCAAATATGTTCAATTTATTTATACGAGTCACGACTTCTACTGAACGACATTTTACCAGAAGCAGCGGTAACAAATTAGTCATAGGTTACATACGTGATGTAACACCTATAACACAAATGGTAAGACGTTTTCGAACGTTGTATGTTCATATTACTTGCGTATAACCATTCCCTAACATATAGAGTTTTTATAAATACTTTTCCAATGCCGTAAGTTAACTATATCTATACTTGAAACTTAACGGACTTCATCATTTCTGACGTGTCGTGTATGACGTCGTTCATATAAATACGACAAAGGCTGCAATGAAGACCAAGATCAAGGCGTTCAAAGTCACGTTTGTTCTATCGTCTATTATTAATGTGTTGTTTAGCAAAGTAAATAACTTTTTCCTTTCCATTGCATCAGCCATAATCCATGGCCGAGTGAATATGAAGGGGGCTAAATGTAACATTGTTGCTTTTATGTTTAATTATGAAAATGTATTCAGAGTAGACAGAAAGATGAAAAGGACTTTAGTCGTCCTTATAATCGTATAATAGCCAGCAGAAATGTTTAGCTAGAGAAAACATGAATGTATTTATGAATGACTAGCTATTGCTTGCGATTTCGTCGACGAAAAATTTAAAATTATAGTCTATGTGACTCAGCGTAAGTTACAAAAATAAAAATCATTCCTCTTTATAATGTTTAGTTTAGAGTATTATCATATTGTAATCACATTGTCGCATTTTTAAATTCTAATGCAATTACACAAAATTTAAGTAATGTTTACTTTTGCTTCTCCGTAAAAAGAAATGTCACTATTGTTTGTCTATTAATAAATTGCAAAGTTGCAAGTTTACGAAACATTTGGTTTCAATTTACGCGTGTTGTTAAGTCGTTTTGTCTGTTTTAATTAAGTAATTATAATTATGTTTATATGTGTATCAAAATAAGTGATGGTAAAACCCTTGATAACATCTAAATATAAAACAGATAAGGGGCACGTGAATTACGTAAATGTTAGAGATATGTTAAGGCTGTAAAAGTTAGAAATATCAATGTACTGTGTAAATATGTTCTTATAATCAGAATTTTAAAATCATAGACGTACTGTCAATATTTACGTTACCCCAACAACGTAAATTTTTAAAACGTACTTTAGAAATATCTTGCTTGGTAAAATGAATCTGGCAGTTTTTGCATTTCGCAAAGAAATATTTTTGAAGAAAATCGTTATCAGATCCGCTAACAAGAAAATTGTAATAATTTTTTTAATCGCTTATGCAGTAACTTTTATTAGCCATAAAAATACTGCTTTATAAAATAACTTCGGACATAAAAAATATTTAATTGGTCTACAAGCATCTTAGCAAAATATTTTTTTCTCGTGTATCTAATTTTTATCTACATGTATATCATATTCTACTTCGATATGTGAAAAGTCTTGACGTCGAAATAATCCTCTCTTCAGTCGTTCACTGGCATTGTCACATGTAAAACCTCATACCAATTCTACTGGAAACGTTAAGTACGTCATTAACAATGGAAATCAATACCCGAGGACGTCGTTCAATGTCGACTTACTCAAACAAGAGTTTACTGTTGCGAACAGACTTCGAGTTAACTTTTACATGAAATATTTTCGTTACAGTCAAGAATGCACACTAAAACCAAAATCAATAGTTGTTTACTGAACTCAGAGCCAGGAATAAACAGTCGCTTAGTTTAGAATTCTCATAGAAAATCTACGCAGATAAACTCTACAACCACTAGTTATATTTGTGCGCTTTAGTGACAGTCTTGGTGGTAGAATAATGAACTATATGTATATCCTATTAGATACATATCGAGTTGTCACGATTTCATCGTATAATCACTTGTCATAGATACATCAAAAAAAATAAGTAGAATTAATTATCATTTACAACTTCAGATAAATTAAACAGCAACTTTCTAGCTTCTTAAAACCGATGTATCATTTTAAAAACATCGGACGTATGATTATTGACGTAAACTTAGATCGCCCGCACATCTTTAACTATCGAACAACTTTTCACTCGCGCTTTGATTCCTATAAGCTTATATGGAGGTGCGTACACTCGATTTTTAGTTGTGCAACTAAACAGTTGACTTGGCTGCGAAACAATCGACAACAGTTGTGAGATAGTTTTGTCAAAAGTGTGCGCCCGCTCTTAACGTAAACTCTGTCTTATTTTCCATTAGATCTGTAATATTCACACTGTTCCAACAAGGTTAATAGTATATGTTGCAGTAAATTACAGATATACAAAATTATTAGGTACAATTAAAATTTCCTGTTACATTACGTCGAGGTAACACGCCCATAGCTGTATTACGTAGGTTACTCGCGAAATAATTTTGCCATATGATTAACAAGTACGTGGCACAATTGATGACAGGTTCAAATTATGAATTTATCACATTTGCACGTATTACAGTTTTTAACATATTATATAACCTTATTTACAGTCCCAATTTTGAAAATTGCGTATTTCATTATAATTGCGAAAGCTTGGATAGAAAAATGTTCGTTACTGCTTATCTCCAAAAATTTCTTAACGAATCACGATGAAATTTCAGCACAAAAGTAGGACAGCCTGGAAGATATAAGCCTACTTACCATGACTTTTCTAATTTTTTAATCCGCACGAACGGAGTGGTGAACAAAAACTAATCTTTACTATAAATATGAGTTTGCAAGAAATGTATAAACCGACGAAAGGGAAAAGGAAACGTCACCGACATTCTGTCGTAAATTCTATAATGAGACGATTTCCTTAAGATTTAACACGAACATTTGTAATAAAATAAGAAAAACTGGTATCATAAAACGTAAGAGATACATTTCCAACAATTTTATCATGTATTGTATTGCAAATACAATTACCTATTTGTTTCCGAAGTGACTTTTGAGTGATAAGATACAGGGAAAGCCAGTTTCAAGGTGACGGAAAACCGCAACACGATCAAACCAAACCACTTACATATGCTCACTTCACTGCCGTAATATTTTTTATATCTTAAGGAATTCTTGATGTATAAATGCATACTGAACAAGATTAACTTCAATGTGAAATATTTTTCTTTTTTTTAATTTTCTGCAGGACAGAGACCCAATTGCTTTTCGTACTTTAAAGAGTTAGCATACAAAGAAAACGTAATTTTAAACTGAAAAAATCTGCTTTCCAAATCACAAACAATGTTATAAAATTTACGCCCAGTAATCATAACAAGGCACAACGGTCACTGACCTCGATTTTGATTCCAATTATTGAGTCAATATACAGTTACAACTGTTTTAACATTTTCAGATACTTTTTTCACAACAGATTTTACGTATCTTATTACGTGTGCGAATCATGTTATAAAAATTAACATACATACAGTATTGTGTATTTTAATGTAGAGTACTGTAATAGTAAAGTAAGCGCACAATGTTAAATTTGTAGGGGTGTTGCCAGACTTTTACCCAATAAGATCATGAATTGTAGTCCTTTTCCCTTTCCACCTTTTTCTTTTTAGAAAAGGATGGGAAGAAAAAGTAAATTTTGAGGGAAAATTTCCTTTTTGTGTGTGTCTCTACTTCCGTCTCGATTAGGGTAGGCAACTCGTTTGCAATTGCGGATGTCTAAGGGCAGCGGTCGCTACGGCATTTCGGCGGATTCAGGTGGTCGCTTGCTCGTTTGCCACCTCATAATATAAAAAAAGAAAAAAATCATAAAAGAGTGAATAGAGGGTTTAATAAGCTTGTTAAATTTAAATGCATTATAATTATATATTGTACCTTATTTGTAGTATACGTATCTGATAAAACGATCAATACCAAGATAGGCTGCGCGTGAAGAAACAGAGGCGCACATAACGAATACAGCTCGACATAATTAAAGATTACGTACGTTCGTAAATTATCAAAAATATTTCAGTTAACACCATTTACAAAATGCTTTCGTGTTGCAATGTAAACTCTGAGACAGAATAAATTTGCGAGTGTACTTTCAATCTCTATTCTACCAAATTGCATAAATAAAGAAACTAGATAGACATATAGCAAGTACATAATATTATGTTGTAAGTGTAATTAACTCTCTCTTAAGATAAATCGTAACAAACGTAGCATAATCTATAAAATTAAAGGTTCACTTCAGTGAACCTTTAGGTAGTCCTATAGGACTAATGTTTGGTTTCCAAGCTGCATTTAACAATTCAATACTGTTTTTGGTTCAAAAACTTCATTTAAGCAATTTCGAACAACATAGTTTGACTCTTACTCTATTGAAAATTAGATCAACTAAAGAATCACTAGGTAATGATAAAATGGATGGAAACATCAGCAACCCAACATAAAATGTGAAGGGAGGGGACATAATCAAAGCATCACACAAGACTTATTTATGAATTGTAGAAAAATAGATAACCATTTTGAGACAGTTGAGATAAACTCTGAATATAAGAATACCAAATATTTCTGTAACCAAAGTACTGCCAGTATCATTGACCATTTGATATTTAAAGGTCCCTTCCTTGCAATGGAAAGGCTTCCTTTTATGTAAACTATACAAAATTTTGTTTGATATCAGTTAATGCAAAATACCTACTGATATTATGATTAGACAATAACAATGTAGACTGTATGAAAACTAGTTACAATGTCACTGAATATATTTTTAGCTTACAGCAAGTAGTGCCAACTTTATAATAACACTACAGTAACAACATACATATATATAGTTATAAAAACTTTAGTGAGATACAAGAAAAATGTTATTGCTGAGTTTATTCAACTTTAAAAACAACATAGCAAAAAATTGACTTTGTAATAAAACATAAACATTTAATATTGTCTTTATTTGTATTGCAATTTCAATAGCTATTTTTAAATTACAGTTTTTTTCTTTAGCTGTAGGAATACATAATGTACCAACACAACAAAAAACAAGAGTGATATACAAAAAAGTTTAAATTACAAAAATAATATAACATGACATGATCTGTGGAAAATCCAAGGGTTAGTGATCTCTTATTTGTACAATTGTTTATTTCTACTGAGGTTTTAGTGAAGTGAAAATTGATGAATGAAGCTCAAGCCTATGATCTGGGTTACCATGGGTTGCCAATGACCCATAGATGTATAAATACTGTGTTTCTATAAGAATCAGACATTTTAGATGCTGGGTTAACAATGTTTATCTTGCGATATATTGAGCTGCTCGCATCAACGATAACTGTATCACCTTTTCTTTTACATAAGATAATGAAATTAAGTGTATAACATTCATCTAGATTTTACAGAAAGAAAAAACATAATACACGACACTTCTACATTGCTATAATAGGTTTCTTAAATTAATTGCTGGCGTAAGTGCTATTTTCATTCAAAACAAAACGTTTTAACTCCGCTTATATTTGAACAGTTACGTGGAAGTAACGATCGAAAAGATCAATAAGAGGCGGACTAAACATCGAGGAAATATTTGGGAATTCTGAAAGAGAGACGACATTAACACTAAGTTGAGACCTTGAAACGAATCACAGTACGCGAAAATATTTCCTAGAAACCATGCCATTGCGATTACAAAAAGTACCGTAGCAATATGTGATTTACGCGTGGTTTAATAAAACATTCAACTTTACTAAATGTTACTAAATCCCTTATTCAGCCAATACAAATTGATTGTTAAATATTCATCATTCATGAATGTAATAGTTTTTAATTTGTATACAATTGTAATAAAACACAGGTGTCACGTTATGTAAACTCCAAAAATAAACGAAAAGGTACTTACTTCAATGACCTGGGAACACAGGAAAACATTTTAAAAAATATATTTCATATACTATAATGCAATTCACTCAAATTCTATGTTTCACTCTCCGAGTACTGTGGTTATTTTAAATTATATTGTTAACGCCCTCCATGTGGGGCTATGCGTGTAGATTTCGGATTCCGTTCCGTTTCTGACTGTTTCTGAATTCTGCTTTCTGTCTTTCGCATTTGCACATTCAGCCACAGACTCACTGATCCATGGATAATACTTAAGTGCACTGGTATTTACTGACATTCATGGAAATGCGCTAGTTAGGTCGCTGCTTGGAAATGGCAGGTTTTGCTTCACTTCAACTTGAAAGTGCCAGTCGAAGTTACTGGCGGCAAATTAAATCTCTTTTATTAGTTCGAGTTTCTATCACTGCTCCCAACCGCTACAATCAGCGCCAAAATGGCAAACATGAAAACGGCACAAAATATCTTGTCTCTTAGCCTAACCTAATCACAGATGTTGGTGACTCCCCTGATATAATCTATAGAAGTTTTTGACATCTCAAATTATTTTTTTTACTCTGCCACCTGCCAAATGTCAAGTTTATGAAATGGAAAACATATGACTTCCGTGAATCTAAATGTAATTAAATATTTGTACTAAATTCGTGTAAATACAGGAAATAAAGTGTCAATACGATGATACGAGAAGATGACCCACAATTTCGTATCACACCAGTACAACAAATGGCATCAGCTTGTTCTGGTGCCTTGATAACTTCATTGTTCAGTGAGTGTTTGTGCTGATTTTTTAAATTGTTTTAATAACGTTATTTTATAGGTTACTTACACAATACTTACAATACTTCACAACATATATGACTGTTTTTTTCTTTTACCTTGATAAAAAAACGTAATGTATGAATTTACATATATTTACAATTTAAATGTTAAGTTTACCACACATGAAAAACGCACTACCTATTTACAAAGAGAAATACGTAAATGTTTAAAAAATTAATACATAATACTCACTATGTATTCTAATAGATATGAAAAATATCTATAGAGCAATTGGTTCTTAAAATGAAGTGTCTGTGGTTTAGTATTTTTTTTTTCATTTACTGTACACCTAACTCAAATCCCTGCCAACATATAGGATAGTATTATATTTTTCTATATCTATTTTAATATTTGTCCCTTTTCAGTGACACCATTGGATGTTGTTAAAATAAGGCTGCAAGCGCAGCAGAAGGCATTATTATCAAATAAATGTTATTTGTATTGCAATGGATTGATGGAACATCTCTGTCCATGTGGTGAAACAGCATGGATACCTAGACGAGTACATTTTCATGGTACATTTGTAAGTCCTTATTTGTACTGTTTTATTAGTATTTTTTTTAACATAAATAAACCAGCGCTTGACCACGACTCCACCTAACCTAAGTATAGCTATAGAACTTAAATATTACTATACACATTAGATTTTAAGTATTTTAAGTATGAAATACTCTCAATTAGTATAATTTACTTTTAATAGCTTCATTTTTGTTCCAAATTAATGGCTCCTATGTACACTGTTATGAGCCAAAATTTTGCCATTTACATATTGGTTTGTGTTTCTTAAATTAATATAATAAATACTAATTACATTTGATTACTGCTATACAGATATAAAATTTGAATGTGACATTAGAAAGATGTTTGATGCATCATAATTTATGATATTAAAGTTGAAAGTTTTGTTTTGTTAAATTTTTATTTCATATTAAAATTGTGTCTATTTAAACTGTATTTGCACTTATTTTTGTTTAGAATAGGCTTAACAAAAACTTTCTACTGTCAATTATAGTAGGATGGATATTGTTTCTTTTGCTTCCAAAAATCTAAATTATGTAATTTGATAAGTATACAGCTAATTTAATTAACAATTAGATAAATAAAAAACAAGTTTACACAAAATAGGTAAATTAACCAATGGATGCATAACACTATTTCCAGAAATGTTTTATTTAAGACTAGCCATATCTCGGGAATTTGTTCATGTGACATTTTAAAAAAAACATAGGTTACACACAGATAACTTAACTTTCTAATGGTGAAAAAATTTTAAAAATGTCCTAAAAGGAGTTTTTATGTAAATTAAAATATACTAAGATACAAACCTTCCCTCTTTACAATATGAATATAGATAGTTATTATTTTACAATAGTTTCCTAAAATAACATTGTATTACTGTTTTCATAGGATGCATTCTACAAGATAGCTAAATTGGAAGGTGTCCCAGCATTATGGTCAGGTTTAAGCCCAACCCTCGTACTGGCATTACCATGTACAGTAGTATATTTTGTGAGCTATGAACAGCTTCGGTTTAAAACTAAAACTTTATACAATAAATGGACAGACACGGGTAAGTTATTTTTTTAATGTTACATACTTTAGCTGTATGTATAAATTTCCTATATGTATTTTAATTTTCAGTTCATCAACCAATGTGGATACCGTTATTTGCTGGTGCCACAGCTAGGACTATAGCTGTCACAACATTTAGTCCTTTAGAACTTATTAGAACTAAAATGCAATCAAAAAAGTTAACATATTCAGGTAATATTGTTTTAATTTTATTGCTTCAGGAAACTTCATTGTTCAGTTGTGAATTTTGGCATTTTTGTTTTCAGAAATCACCACAGCTTTACGTCAAGTTGTTAAGTATGAGGGTTACAAGGGACTATTTCGTGGTTTAGGTTCTACATTACTTAGGGATGTGCCATTTTCAGGTACTGAAGTGCTGTATGACTAAGTTATCCCCAATTTTTACATTATAATTTTAAGGTCTTATCTCTAATTTATTATTTCTCGTTTCAGGCATATATTGGACAACATTTGAAACAACTAAACGAATATTTAATAAGCCAGATTCAGAGAAGAATTCCTTTCTTTTTAACTTCTTCTGTGGTTCAGTAGCAGGCAGCGTAAGTGAACTTTTTACTTTACCACTCTACAAATAAAAAACAAAAAAAGTAATACAATGGTCATTAAACCATTCATAAAAAATACCCAGAATAGTTTATGTTCATCACTTTCGGACTTGAATAAATGTTAACTATGTTTACTTTTAGATTGCAGCATTCATTACACTACCTTTTGATGTGGTCAAAACACATCAACAAATAGAACTCGGAGAAAAGGAAATTTACACAGGTGAGAATCTATTCAATAACATCTTGTGTGAAATACATTACTTACTGTCAGACCAAAAGTATAAAAACCATCATCATGTTAAGAAAATTATGGAACTAATAAGTGTGCAAACCCTTGCTCGGTTTAGGATTAAATGATGATTTTTTTATTTTTATTCAGCTACATAGACTTTTTGTTAGAGTATATAACTGTTTAATTCATAGCCAAATTCAATAAAAATTAGAAATAAACTCGTCTAAACTATTTTTATCTTTGTTAAGCTTTAATCACTTATTATTATGTAAACTTATTTTCTAACTGTTATAACAGATGGAAAAATACAACAGAGAGCTTCGAATATGCAGAATATTGTTAGGACTATCTACAATAACCATGGCTTTAAAGGCTTGTTCACGGGCTTGTTGCCTCGGATATTCAAAGTGGCCCCTGCATGTGCCATTATGATTGCAACATTTGAATATGGGAAACAATTCTTCCAAAAATACAACACACAGAAATATAAAGAAAAATTACAAAGGTAAATACATTTAATGTAAGTAATTGCGTAATTGATGGTATGTTTGCATGTCATATGGTGAAAATTTACGTTTCTGTTTGTGTTTTGCTTGTTTTTTTAATTTTTATTTGTTTTTGCATATATGTTTTATTAATTTCCATTTCAGAAAAGGGATTGAAGTTACAATACTAAAAAGTGACTAGCATGAAATTGACCGCACTTGTAGTGTTATTGTTTTAATTGGATATTAAAATGGTATTATAACCTCTTGTAAAAACTATGTTAATCCAAATAGTGTAGTTTGCATGCCTCTATTTTCTAAAAAAAATATATCCTAAACATGTAATGTAGTAACAAACTGTTTAAGGAAAGTTGAGTTTGTTCATTGAATTATTAGTAAATTGAAATCTTAGGTTTTTTGATTTAAAAAAAAATATATTTTTGTTGTATGGACAAAAAGACTCACACTGTGTTAAATTTTTATTACATCTATTTTAAACCATTTAATCTACATAAATAATGTTACTTTCTACATCATACATAGTTTTGTAATTCAATTTTGATGTAAATCATATTTTGTGGACAATATGCTTAGCTTTTTAACATATTTTAAACTTTAAAACTTTTTTTCTTTACAGACATCAAGACATTGTTATAATTGGGAATCATAAAAACAATGATTATTCTTAAAATCAAGAAAACCGACTAAAAGATGACCAGCTAACGCCAAAACTGTAGCCAAAATGAGAACAAAGGAAAATGTTTCAAATGGCCGACATTTAAATTTTTCCTTTTTTTTTTCAAATTGACAATTACATAGAAATGTTATTAAAATGTGATACTAAAATAATTATTTTTAAGACATGTTACCATTTTACATGAATAATGTGATTTTAATTTTAAAATGTTCAGACAATCTGAGAATGACCGTCTGAACCATTTTCATTATATTTACCGAGGATTGTTTGGTTTGGATGTTATTAAGGTGTTTGTATGTGTCTAAACAAGTCATAAAACAGGTTCTAAAGTTTGTATGGATTAAGTATGGTGAATGGTTATTGAAATAAAATACAGTTGGATACTGAAACAATAAGATTTGCTTTGTTTATAATCTGACAGATGTCATAATATAACTGGAATTTGGACTTTAACCTTGGCCTCTATCATATAGGTTGCTGTATATTTAAATGTCGTTCAGTATTCCAGATTTTCAATTAATATGTTTTATTTATATTTCATTGTATTTATGCCATCTACTCCTTTTACAATATTGTAAACAATAATTTAATGAAAATTTTATCATTTATTATGGGTTATTTACTATTATGCTACATATACTAGATATGTAGGGAGCCATTTGTACATTTGTTACTCCTGCATGTTGTGTAGGTATGTGTATAGTAGAATCCTAGCAAAGATACTTGTTAATAATAAATAGAGAAGAAAATTTATGTTTAGATTTATTCCACAATTACCCCAAAATAATATTTTTACACTTAATTTATATTTCGTGTTCTATATATTTACAATAACTTGGAGAGTAATCCAATAGTTTATTTCTTATATATTGCAGTTAACTTGAAAAGTAACTTCAAATGAAACTCATAAATAAAATAACTTACTTTATTGACATCTTAATTCTAGTTACGTTAGTGCACAATAGCTCCTAATGGTTCTGCTTTGATGTTCCCAAGATCCAGTCGACTATCTATTGATTCATCTATTTGTCCGACGATAGCTACATTATCGCCTCGTATTATGTGAAGGCCAAGAACCACTTGAGCTACACCTGTCGATGAGGAAAACACTCTCTCATGGGACTCGTCCAAAATAATGTTTATCGTCTGATCAAAACCCTTCAATGTGCCAATGAAATTACGTCCGTCGGAGGTTATCACCGATACAGTCTGATTAATATAGCTTTCTAATCCTGATGCCATGTTATCTTTTTAAATCACTGATCGTGGATTGTTTATTTTATTTCATTGGTATTATTTCCCAGAGTTTTAGCGGCAATTTTTACAAACAATGTTTTGTCAAAAATCAAAACTGTCAAAGTCAGCAAATGCAGTCTGGTGCGCAAAGATTAAAAACAAAAAGCCACTATGTAAAAAAATGTTTTAAAATTGAAAATCATAAATATTTAACGACTAAGAAGACAATTTTAAAAAAGTTTAATCTTGCAATTAAAAGAGAAATAAATCTAATATTGTTCAAAAGTATCTTTTTATGCGTGCAACAGAAATGTTTCGAACGTCAATCGCTGTAACATTGACATTTGACATATTATGACACTTTTTCCTATGTTTACGTTTGATTCGATGAATCCTAACTTTAATAAATATTAAACGACTGCTACTTATAATTACTGACAAAATGTCAACTACTATTGTACAGTATGTTTTGCTCCGGAGCGATTTATTAAAAGATTTAGGTTGGTCGATAGGATCATTAGTTGCTCAAGCATGCCATGCTTCCTCTGCAGTGTTACATTTATTCAAAGATGATGAATGCACTGTACAATATTTGAATGATCTAGATAATATGCATAAAGTTGTACTAGAAGTGAGTATCAAAGCCCAATACTATAAACTGTTAATAGCTGTATGGTAGAAATTAATAGGATTTAATTTCTATATCAGAGATGTAAATCAAATCTTGTGATTATATGTAGTGGTATCAAGTTTATTTATATAATGTCTTATTAATTTTCAGGTTCCTGATGAAGAATCATTAAAAAAAATATCAAATAAATTAAAAGAAAATTCTATAGATCATAAATTGTGGATTGAACAGCCAGAAAATATTCCTACATGTTTAGCTCTTAAACCTTATCCTAAAGAAGCAGTAAAAAAGTTTGTAGGCAAATTTAAGTTATATAAAACAACATTAGAATAAGACACATTAATTTAATAAATTATCTGAAATGCAAATAACTATGGTTAAATAATAAATCTGTTTCATTATTTTAATTTAATGTTGTACAAATTATATACTTGTTTCATTGTTGCAAAATGTTATGGACAATAAAGTTGTATTTAAGAACATTGCCATTATTTTGAGTTTTTTATTTATTGGTTAATGTCTTAATGTTGTTTTAAGGAGTGGATTCAGATATGACGGCTGATAGAGAAGTATGGAAGAGCAGCACATACTGTGCCGACCCTCCGTAAGGGATAAGGGCAAGTGGATGATGATGTCTGCATAACACCATGGAAATTACTTCATAAACCTTTACACCTTTAATGTGTAAGATTAATCTATGTAATGTTATATTAATTGATAAATTATGTTAGATTTGTGAATAAAAAAATGCTATGAGCGATTCTCGCGTTTTTTAAATGATGAGAATCAGATGTAAATAATGTTCATTTTAATTTTTTATGCGAATCAGAGCTTCGATGTAACTTTACTTCAAACTCAGTCACTGATATAATGCATTTTTTTGTGATTAATCGTGTTTAAACAATAATTATGTAGGAAATCCGTTTTGGAAATAATGGAATTTATTTTTGTAACACATTATGTAAAATGTCAAATTTAAAATTTGTAGATGGCAATAATTAATGTAACTTATGACAGAAGAGACACAAGCAAACAATCATAGAATTCGTTGAAATCGTAATAAAATTGTTATGGAAAGTAAAAGTTATTTGTAAACTGCATTTTTGTGTAACGCAAAGATAGTGGTTAGAATCACCTAATTGGTAAGTTACAGATTCAAGTTATTGTAAGCTATGACGTAGTGGTGTAAATATGTCATCGCTCGCTCCCTGAGCTCAGAAGTTATCGTTTGTTTAATTGCTTTCTTAATTTGGCCAATTTTATGAAATGACCGGTCAATTACACTGTAGGAAACCTTATTGGTACGAAGTCAAAGAAAATCGTTAATTCCGTGAATTTCGGTATACATTTCAATGAGTCATTTTCCTCATTATACTTGTGTTCGACTTACGAAGAGCTATACAGATTTTGTTTGTAGGCCATAATATGTAAAATAGCCTTGTATAGTTTAGAAACGGAAAGTGAAGCATATTCTCAGACAAGGACACAAAGAAATTACACTTGACAACTAAATAAATCCAAATAAGGGGATAAATACTTATTGCCAGACTTGGCATCACAAATGGTAGAATCAGAATATCGAGACAAAATACAATATGACAACATACTAGTTACACTAGTATAAATTCAGAATGTACACAAGAGATAATGCTTTATCATTGATTAAAAAATATTTTGTAACCCTTATGTAAGTTGCCATTGACCAAACACTAAAAAAAACTTAAACAGCGCTTCATAAGCGCTGGTTACAATTTGATAGTTGTCAAAACTTGTAAGGCATTTGGAGTTTAAATGTAGCATTATAATTAAGACCCTGTTATATATTTAAATGCATGTGGCTGAGATGCGTATGTTAAGATGGATGTGTGGTGTGACAAGATTGGATAAAGTTAAGAATGTGTACATTAGAGGAAGTTTGAAAGTAGCGCCAGCGGTGGAGAAATTGAGAAGCAAAAGGTTAGCGTGGTATGGACATATTATGCGACAAAATGATGGGGACATAAACCAGAAAGTTTTGAGATTGAATGTGGATGGCTACAAAGGAAGAGGAAGACCGAAGAAAGTATGGATGGATTGTGTGAAAGAAGATATGCTTAAGAAAGGAGTGGATTCAGATATGACGGCTGATAGAGATGTATGGAAGAGCAGCACATACTGTGCCGACCCTCCATAAGGGATAAGGGCAAGTGGATGTGTTATATATTTAAATGCTGTTTCAATATTCATCTGTAAGAAATGAAAGTGATGTGATATACATTACACTAATTTTTAACTGGCAAATTTATGTAGTGTCTTGCTAAACTTAAAACTCAGAAAAGTGACTGAGACGCCATATTTTGAAATAACATTGGATTACAATTAACTGCATAACTTTGAATTCTTAAGACTAATCACAGCTCCTAGCAACAGAAAACCAAGTTAACATTTTTCTGTTAACATGAAACCCCAAACATTTCGTAATATGTTCACATTACATAATGAAATCACTATATTATATTACTTACATCTTGTATTTTATATGAATTATCTATTAATTTTCAGAGTATATCTGAAGCTGAACAATGGCATCATCTAATACATTACAAAAAGCGATTGACCTGGTTACTAAGGCTACAGAAGAAGATAAGAATAAAAATTATGAGGAAGCATTAAGACTTTATGAACATGGGGTAGAATATTTCCTTCATGCTGTCAAATATGAAGCACAAGGTGAAAAAGCTAAGGAGAGTATTCGAGCAAAATGTCTACAATATCTAGATAGAGCTGAGAAGTTGAAAGAATACCTTAAGAAGGATCGAAAGAAGAAGCCAGTTAAAGATGGAGAGTCAAAGAGTGAAGATAAAAAGAGTGATAGTGATAGTGACTCTGATGATCCAGAAAAGAAGAAACTGCAAGGTAAACTAGAAGGTGCCATAGTTGTTGAAAAGCCACATGTAAAATGGAGTGATGTTGCTGGCTTAGAAGGAGCAAAGGAAGCATTAAAAGAAGCTGTTATCCTTCCTATTAAGTTTCCTCACTTATTCACAGGCAAAAGGATACCTTGGAAAGGTATTTTATTATTCGGTCCACCTGGTACTGGTAAATCGTATTTAGCAAAAGCAGTTGCTACTGAAGCAAACAACTCTACATTCTTCTCTGTTTCATCATCCGATCTTGTTTCTAAATGGCTCGGTGAATCAGAAAAATTAGTGAAGAATTTATTTGAACTTGCTCGTCAACATAAACCAAGTATAATATTTATTGATGAAATAGATTCTCTTTGTTCTTCTCGTTCCGATAATGAGTCTGAATCAGCCAGGAGGATCAAGACAGAATTTCTTGTTCAAATGCAAGGTGTGGGAAATGATATGGATGGTATACTGGTACTTGGGGCTACAAATATACCTTGGGTTCTTGATGCTGCTATTAGAAGGCGTTTTGAGAAGCGTATTTACATCGCTCTACCTGAAGAACATGCTCGTTTGGATATGTTTAAATTGCATCTAGGAAACACAAGACATCAACTGACCGAGCAAGATATGAAGGTTCTAGCTACAAAGACGGATGGTTATTCAGGAGCTGATATTAGTATTGTTGTTCGTGATGCTTTGATGCAACCGGTACGTAAGGTCCAATCGGCCACTCACTTTAAGAAAATTTCGGGACCAAGCCCGACTGATCCTAAATTGACTGTTCATGATTTGTTGACTCCGTGTTCTCCTGGTGATCCAGGGGCTATGGAGATGACATGGATGGATGTACCGAGTGACAAGTTGGGTGAACCGCCAGTGACAATGTCAGATATGTTGAGATCTCTAGCTACGTCTAAGCCAACTGTCAATGATGATGACATGATCAAACTCAAGAAGTTCATGGAAGATTTTGGTCAAGAAGGCTAAAAGGATTATGTCATGTTTTCTTGATTCACAAATTTATGATCTTGTAGACTAAGGGTCTCCAAGCCTGCCGAGTGATATTAAAGATGGTTGGCTAAAATAATGGAACCCACATTATACTAGATCTTACGATTTTCTTTACTATTTCAAATATAATTATGTATCCTAATTTTATAGAATTCAAATTGCATTATTAGAAATACATAACACATCTCATAAATAAATATAATTTTTATTTTGTCTTTGATTCTTTGAGTGTTGCCAGAAATTAATAAGTTTGAAAAAGCATTTAAAAAAGTCTTGTTGTGACTTTGTAAGTTTGGAGACCCTATTTTATTTGATTCTTACATAAAACAAAAGATTATTTACTATAATATTATGTTGATATGTTAAAAATTATAATTGTAATGTTACATCCGTCTAAATAAAAAAAAAATTACCTTTACAAGTGCACATTCGAAGTACCAAATTGATACCTATTGTAAACCAAGGATGTAAACGATTTTTTACAATGTTTCGATTTTATTTCAAACAGCAAATATTTAATCACGGATGTTTTTAACAATATTTATGGTCTTTTTTATAGAAAACTTATTTTGTATTTTAATTTATATTTTGAGTACTAATACGAAGAACCCAGGTAATGACCCGACTCAAAATTTGTGGCTCAAGGTCACTGACAGATGCCACGCCCCGCGTCTCTTTATACCCCGCAGTACCTAAAATCCTGTTCTGCGCATTAATTCGTGAGATGTTCCGAGCCGTTTAATTATTTGATGTACTTTTCTATCTAAATCGACGCACGGGCAGTGATATCTCGTATGAATAATTTTTTCAACTTGACGGATTAATTCATAATTTAATTGTTATCAAATATTGTATTTTCTGTAGCTTCTTACATTTATAAGTATTGTATTATTCATGCATTGATACAGGGTTACATTTGAGTTATATATTGTATACTAAAAATTCGGCTTTGTGTTTCACAATTACACATTACATGTAAAGTCTATGTAAATAAGAGTGAAAAGGAACACTGACTAAGGGCCCCACAGACTAGACTTTAACGCCGATAGTTTGATCGGGGTCTGGCTGTCAAGACAAAATTATTTAAAACAAATCGATGTATGCTGCTACACACGATTTAACGCCCAAGTAAACTATCCAGTGTTTAAAAGTCTAGTATTTGGTAGGCTTAAGGTATATTTACCCCTCGGTAGGCACATATGTGAGTTGAATTCAAATGTTCATATATTTGATCCATATTCAAATTAGTAAGCGCTATGTTATTCGAGATTAATAAGCGTCTATAAAAGCACGATGTTTGACTAGATATAAATTTTCAGCTTGTGTATTACATTATAATATTCTATCGCTACAGATTAGCGCAGATATGAATTCATATTTTCTGTCTATTACCTAATTCATAACTTCATGCAATTTTATTTTTATAAATCTTAATAAGCAAATAAACACTTGAATGATGCAATGTGATGTTTTAATAAAAAAAACATCTATACTAAATGCACTCAGACATTTGATAAAGGTTTAAATATTAAAACAACGTTATATCTGTTATTGAAAATAAATGGTTGAATATACGTTAGAGAAAAAGTCTGTATAACCTTAGAAAAAAAATTGTTTAACATCCAAAGATTAACAAACAATGGGCATGATTTTCTCATAACAGGTATGAAGGACATCCTTAGATGTCGAATAACAACGATACTAAAACTTTATTAACAATGCGTAAACATTTAAACAAAATTAATAATAATGTGAACATGTACTGACACAGAGGTGTATGTATTACTTTGTTTTAAAACAATAAAAGAGTTAAGAGGACAAAAGGGTATCTCGGGGCATTTAACACAAATATTGAACACTAGCTTTCGCCTGTGACTCCGCCCATGTAGAATAAAAAAAAACTAAAGTCAGTAAGTAGTCTATGTGTTCTTCCAGACTATCCTCTACGTCTATGCCAAATTTCATCGAGATCCGTTCGGCCGTTTAGGCAACAAACTGTAACAAACATGTATCCATCCAACCATCTAAACTTTCGCATTTATAACATGTATTAATAATTAGTAATTAATGTAGTAGAAAAATGAGTTGTATATGTAGGTAGTTATAAGTACAATGCACTGCGAGGGACACATAAACATGCAGTGCACGCGTGTTTGTAGAACAAAACATGAATATCGAAGTAGAAAACGGTTTATTAAGACGTATTTTGTATTTACTCGTTGTTTCAAGTGGACAACAGTCGTCCTCATAAAGGGGAGACTTCTTTCATTGTGTCACTTCATACCCATTGATTAGAATTATTTAAAAAGTGATTAAAATAGTGTAAGTGGTTTGGTAATTAATGCGCTATGTACCTACATAATTGGATGTGATTTTGTGAAGTTTTAGAAGTAAGTATTTACGAATTCATTTGTATTAATTTATCCAAAGCAGTTCTCAACTCAGAGTAGGCGAAATTATTAAACTGTTTGTAAGGGGCGATTTGGGGTGCACTTGGTGTTTCGGGTCGCCTTGAACGTGATTTGGTGAAGCGTCTCTTCCCCAGCACAAGCTAAGGACGTGTACAAGCGTTTTTTTATAGCTCCTTGGATATGCACCTGAGAAATATTTAAGGTTTTAAGTTCTTAAAAAAGAAGCAAGTTATTTAGTTGAGTAACTGCAACAGATTATGTCGATGGCATTGAGTCAACAACTAGGGCTGTCAAAACAAAAGGTGTTTTTTCTTATTTTTGTGCTTTTGTATTTCGAGTGTTATCAATTTTAAGTGTATATTTAGTAAAGGTATGTAATTGCAGTGCGTTGAATTTGTTCTGTTATTTACAAATGACTATTTAGAACAAGTTATCTGTCAGATAAAATTTTACTGATCACAAGAAATGTTTATCAATTTAACTGTTTAAAACGTTATTTAATTTGCCAAGATGCATAACTCAAGGGTTTAGGTTTGCAATTAATCTTTCGTAAATGATAAAAAAGCTGTACTTAACTGATTAAAAATAGTCATGTTTGCCAACCCTACAACATAGAAATGATAATTTGCCCTTGTTTTCGTCGAAGGTCAACAACTTTACAACCTGCAGCATTCTATATAAGCTGTTTGTTTATGTTTTATATGATTTTAGAGATCAAGAGCGTAGCTGTGCGGTATCTTAGAGTTATGTAATTTTGGATAAAATGGATAATGTGGATATCATAGTTATTGGTGCTACAGGTTTCACGGGAAAACATGTTGTGCAACAGTTGGCAGCGTTCAAAAACCATGATACTTATAAAACTATAACTTGGGGGATATCTGGCAGATCGAAGGAGAAAGTGAACAATCTGTTATCAGAGATCGAAGAATACGGTGCGTACTGATAGATATTTCTTAAACGCATTAAGAATACTGCAAATAATTTAATACAGTTTATATTTTGGAATGGATATTTTATGGAATTTGATAAATAAATTAAATTAATAAACCCAAAAGGTGTCATCGTCTTGAGTAAAAAATAAATAAATATGTAGTGACAAAACTTCCGGTGGGATTAAATGGAACGGTGCCGCTTCTAGTGTTAAAAACGTGTTTGAAGCAACCTATAGACCACATGACTTTAAAAATAACTTTAATGGTAATTTCTAAAGTCATGTGGTAATAGTAATATGATTGTATAATGTTAGTTTTACCGTGACTTTCTGTCGTTTTAGATCCACTAAGAGTAACGTCAAAGTTCCATAGATTACCAATGTCGTTTGAATTCTCCTGATTCAATTGTATATTAGTTACTTTAAGATAGGGATCACAAGGCCTTTTTTATTTCACGCTAGTCTAGGTCTAATGCTTCACACATAACTGAGTTCATGAAATGCAGGTTGCATCACTATTTCCTTCATCGCAAGAACGCCGGGTTGTTGATAGATAATTCGTTAACCACTTGCTTAATTAATATTTGGTTATGGTTGTTAAAATTAATTAGTTAAATTGCTTGTTGATTTCATTCTTTTAGATGTTGATGTTACGAAAATTCTTACAATAATAAGCGATGTTAAAGACGAAAGCATTTGCAATGTAACGAGGAAAGCTAGAATTGTTATAAATTGTACGGGACCCAACACGATATTAAGCGAATACATAGTGAAAGCATGTGTACATACTGGAACGCATTATGTTGATATATCGGCGGAATTGTACGTAAGTAGATTGCTATTATTATGCATCATGTCGAAGGTTATCATGAATACTCGTGAGAACGTCTTCGTAACGTCATAGACAAAATTTTAATTCTATTTGTACAGCGCCCTAACGGGCATAAAGTACATTTTTCGAAGATGACGTTAGGAATACGTTCTCGCAACTTCACGCAAATGTTCGTGATGGAACCTCTGAACCCAGTATAAACTGCAAGGCTTGTTGGAGTTTTTATATGTTTGTATACTGGCAGGCAACACTTTACACACTAAGAATGGTTTTTTTAATATTAGAATAATATATAATT
>NW_013526915.1:843157-860447 GCF_000836215.1 Papilio polytes | reverse complement strand
CCACACCTCCAGAGCCCCGGACGGGGGAAAGTAACCGTCCAACAAGGCTAATGTCAAAACAATGCCAAAAGTCAAATAATAAAAATAACATCGAGCAACATTTATTTACAATCAATGAAAATATTCTTAATTACGGTTTGTTTCATTAAATTATAATGCATAGTTATACTTAACTACTTAGGCTTTGACGTGATTTATTCAAAGGTTTTATTTATAATTTTCATTCTTGCTAACCTTAAAATTTTATCAGAAAATGTGTTGTTATTTTTTTAATTTTTTTATAATCTGTGTTAAAAATGAATAAAGTAAATAATAGGGAAAGGTTATCCCAAGAGACGTCCGATTCATGTCTACTACGCGATTTTTCTTCCCCACTGGGCTAGGCAGTCATATTTCTGGCTTGTTATTTGTTCCGTTGCCTCCCAGGTGTAACATTTTTCAATTGTTGATCGTATCGTCTACTTGATTACTCCGTTGTTTGTTTACGATTACGGAAATGTTTTATTGCCACTGGAGTTTTTCTCTGCGGTGTTCTATTATTTTATTTACACTGAAAATGTATCGTAATGTTTTCTTATACAACTCCTGAAACGGTGAAATAACGTAGAGTATAAAATGAGTGATAAGGTAGAAAAAAAACAATGAAATTGAGTATAAAACGTTTTAATTTACGTTTTTGAAGAATTATACTGGGTTTTTGAAGTACCCACTTATTGTGTCATAAGCTATCGATTTATTTATCGTTTATGTATATCAACGAAGTAAAACTCAAGTTACGTAGTTCGGAAACGCATTTCGTGGATTTATCGAAGCAAAAACACTAAAGAATGGTTAAACGTAGCTGGGAAACCGGGCATTAATCATTTATAAAACACTTTAATGGACAAAAACTAAATGATCTCAGGTATTATTTCTGGTATTTACATTATTATTTAATTAACATCACAACTTCTTTAATTTTCTCATTAGGAACAAGTTTTTTTCTGCTTTTTTGATCTACATTTGTCCTTTATAATAATTGTTTTAAAATATTTCCAGCATATGTTAAACGTATACAGAGCCTACCACAAACGTGCAGAAGAGGCGGGTGTTATCATAGTTCCAAGTTGCGGTTTCGCCTCTATACCAACTTCGACTGGTTTAATACTATTGGATAGACATTTTAAAGGTAAATCTTACTAATATTATAAATGCGAAAGTTTAGATGGATGGATGGATGTTTGTTAGTGTTTGTAGCTTAAACGGTTGAACGGATATTCATGAAATTTGGCACAGGTTTAGAGCATAGTCTGGAAGAACACATAGGCTACTTTTTATCCCGGGAATAGTAACGGCTCCCGAGGAATTCATTAATTTAGTTTTTTAATGTTTACTCGATCATTCTGCAACGGTTCAACATATCTTATTGAAATTTGGCACAGATATAAAACAAAGTCTGGAGTACACACGGGATAAGGTTCATCCCCGAGAAACGTCCGGTTCACGAGGGAAACGTAGCTATTTGTTATTTACATAGTTCGTATGTTTTCTAATACCACGCAGACGAAGTAGCGAGCAACAGCTCGTTTATGATATATTTGTTAATTTAAAGGATCCAGTGTTTGAATATTTATAATATTAGAACTCGTTTGTTTACAAGGCTATAGGCGTTTTATGTTAATGATTGATTTCAGGGTCGTTGCACACAGCCGAATGTTACGTCGAGTTACACATACCTAGAGAATGTTATTACGGCGGTAGAAACAAAACACTAGTACATTACGGTACTTGGGAGGCTTTTGTTTATGAAATGGCTAACATGAAGAAGTACAAAGATTTGAAGAAAGAGACCTTTGGTGAAGAGACCAGTGAACCTGTACCGAGGGAAATAAAACAGTAAATATAATTTAAGATCTTATTAGAACTATAAATGGCGATGTCTACCACATTTATCAAATTAATCTTTATTGGAAATGGAGTTCTAAAGGAAGTTCTAAGGAACTAATTAACATTTCTATATGTAAACTAAATTTAATATTACCAATATTACAAGTACCAGAACAGTTATACTTTGCCCAGTAGCCCTTTAACTTTTTCATAATTGATATCCTTAAAGTTGGAAACTAAATCAATTACAAAAGCAATTGCTGTTGGGCTTTCAAATACGCGTATGTTTACATTGTTATCGAACCCATCTTCTTCTGCGTCTGACATGTGATTTCTGTATTATCTTGAACTTTGTATTTCCCTGCCTTTGTACCCGCGTCTTACGGAAATGTCAACTTTTTTTTCAGTAATTGCTATATTTCCTTAAATATTTAATTGGTATTTAAACTTAAAGGTGTTTTAAATTCGTTTTTAACATCTTCAGACACGGTGTTCCCGTTGAGCCGATCGGCACAATGGGAAAAATGTCTTTAGGCCGATTGATCGGTGGTTCGATCGACCCAACGAGAAACACTCTGTTAGAACGTTTACTTTTTGCATAATATATCTTCTTGCAGTGATTTTATGCTGAAACATTTGTACTGAATTAACTATGCATGGATTAAGAGCAAACACACAAAGGTTTTATAAAGTGAAAACAAAAAGTATTATAATATATTTTGTAGCGACATAATTTCTGAATTTAAAACTTCAGCAGCACTTTGTCATTATCGGTTTAAGGTTTAAGCCCTTTTCGAAAGAGAAATTTCAATATTAACTCATCTTAATGTTTGCGTTTTCATTACGTATGTTTCACTAGCTTTTGCCCGCGATTCTGTCCGCGTAAAATTTAAAGATAATGATTAACAAATGAATAAATATAGGTTATGTTACTCACGGATAAATAACGGTGAAAAAATGTTTAAATTCAGCACAATAGTTTTTGAGCCTTTTCGTTACAATCAAGCAAAGTTTTTCTCTTTATAATTTTAGGTATAGATTATGGTTTTTGTTTGTGTGTTGTCTAAAAACTGTATTTTACAGTTTTCATAGCCTGTGCTTGTCTGTGTAAAAAGAAACATTCTTTTTGCCCCTCAAAAATCATTGTGTTGCGTATTCACAATTTCACTTGACATATGTCGGGGCCAACAAAACTCTGCGCGTCACGGAAAATAATCAACGGTTAAAACAAAGGTCGTGTTTATGCGGACTACCTTTTTCTATTACCTTTAGAGGGCGCGCACATTTTTGACTAAATAATCGCACAACTGTTGTGAGATTGTTTAGTCAACGGTGTGCGCCCGCTCTTACTGTTATCTGACCATTCTTGTGACATTCAACGTGTAATTTTATTATGTCTATTAAAAATCATACTTTATATTAATATTACAAATCCGAAAGTTGATGGATGGTTGAATGTTTGTTAGTTTGTAGCCTAAACGGGAACGGTTTTCAATAAAAGTTGGTATACATATAGAACACATAGGCTGCTTTTGTTTTTTCTTTTTAAGTCTACGCGGACGGAGTCTCGTGCGAAAACTAGTATATATAGATATTAAGTTTGTATCGGTTACTTTAGGCCTGTTTGCCAAATGATATCCCAAGTCGTGTATATTTGTGAACATGCTGTAACAATCATTAACTGAATTACCATTCCAACTAAGCTCTAGGCGTGTGCTAGGATGTGGTACAGCACAATAGTCCAGTGGCGGAATACGAACCCTTGACCGCAACATTGGTAGTTAATACCCCAAACCATTAGGATGTTGGCGCTTTCATTATTATAGATTTAGTGTTTCTATTACGTTTAATTTATCCTTAGATAGTAAATTATTGGAATATCGATCTCAAAATTGAGTGAAATTCACGCTTAAAATCATAATTTCCGTTTCGGAATTGCGTATTGAGAGAACAGATGTGACATGCCTTCGGCTCGTGTTCCTTGTTGATGTATGTTGTCGTTTGCTCTGCATTATATTCATATTTTCTATATAGAAATCTCCTTCCTATCCAACTTGGATAATACTAAAGCAAACATTATAGAATAAAAGTTGACTTTAACACTTCGAAATTAGTCTTATACATTTTACATATTTGTACTATAGATGTATGTTTCAATAAAATGATTGTTCTCCCGAAATTCTGTGTTTAAATAAAATAAAACTAAGGTAATTTTTCGTGTTTTATGAAGTTTTATAATATTTTATTTCACTCATTGTTACAGATCATTTTTTCATAAATACGAAAGGAGATGGTGGTTCCCTTATCCAGGACCGGATTATGAAGTCGATTCTATAGCTCAAATATATTTCAAAGAGAAAAGAGGAAAGAAACCAATACATTTCAGGGCCTATACAACGATGCCGTTATGGATTCACTTTTTGATAATTCCTTTAGTTTTCATTGCATATTTTCTATGTAAACTTAAATGCTTTAGGAACTTAATGTGGAAGCATCCAGGCTTCTTTTCGTTTGGTTTAATGTCACATAAGGGGCCATCAGAAAAACTGAAGAATGATTTAAAGTATACGTTTACATTGATAGGAAAATGTAGTGATCCAAATGCGAACAAGCATATTGTAAAGGTAAGGATACATTAATAAAACTATTAAAAAATTAATATTATAGCAAATAACGTTGCTATATTTGACTATCGCCTAAAGGGGTTAACTAACGTTACGGGCTGTAATGTAGCATGTTACGTGTTACGCGGAGTGCACGAGTGACGTGTTACGGCATGAATATTAACAATCTAGTTTACGAGTAACTAGTGCTTTGGCTACCAATAATTAATTGGTTAATTGGTTGCATGTTCTGTAGATGTATAAGAAATCATATGAGATCATTTGTCAAACTGTATGTTAAAAATACCTTTCTATTTTAGATTACTGGATCCGACCCTGCCTACAAATCGACAGCAACAACGGCCCTCTTTTCTGCAGTTACAATATTATTAGAGACCTCGAAAATACCAAAGTAAGTTGCATACAGCGTGAGTGATATAAGGCACTTTAAATTAAAAAGATTTTGTCTTAAAATGTAACGTTTTTATATTTCAGAGGTGGTGTTCTGATGCCAGAGTGTGCTTTCTACGATACAGATATCGTTGAGCGTTTAAAAAGTAATGGAATAAGTTATGAAATTGTAGATAATCGGCCTAAAAGTAATACGTAGAATTATGCAAATACATAAATAAAATTGTTGTTTATTTTTATTGTATCATATAAATGTTAAAAGTATTTACGAAGTTTTATTTATTAACACGTCTTTGTAATATATCAAGTCAAAAGAAAGAAAACATATTCGATTCCGTTACACTATATTTATTAATTACGTTATGCAGCGGCCGTAAAACTTAAAAGAATTCAAGACGTAGGCCTTGACATCTTTCTACCATTTCGGTATAAATGTCCTTTTATATTGCAACATTATTTTGCATTATTGTTTACTAGTTTTCATCCGTGACTACGTCCGTTTGGAATTTTAAAAGAGTAGCCTATGTGATCTTACAGACTATTCCCTTCATCTATGCTAAATTTCATCAAGATCCGTTCGAAAGTTCACTACAGTTTGACACTACAAACTCTAACAAACATCTATCCATCCATAGAAACTTTCGCATTTATAGTAAGACTAGCTGTTGCTCGCGACTTAGCCCGCGTGAAATTAAAAATAATATAGCCTATGTTACGCACTGATAACATAGCTTTCTAATCGTCAGATATTTTTTTAAAATCGGTCCATTAGTTTTTGTGTTACTTTACTACATACAAAAATACAAATATTTCCTCTTTATTAGTGTAATTAACAAAACTAATACATTTTTTAATGATTTTTTTAACTCTCACGAATGTTTTAACAGTTTAATGGTAGATTGTCAATATTACTGATATTTTAAATACGAAAGATTAGATGGGTGAAATTTTATAATAAAGAATCTTCAGTGGTACTGATTAAAATTTTATGCAGAGGTAGAAAGCATAGTCTACTAATTGTTTTTTTTAATACCACGCGTATGAAATCTCTGTCAAGTCTGTTGATTCAAAAGATTTTGCATACTTACCGTATTAGATTTTTTGTTTAAACATTTCCTTCGATCCATTCTTGATTGTGAAGATAATTGAGATAGGTTGATAATTGACAGGCTTAACACGATTGTCAATTATTATACGGACACTAATTGATGTTAATTGACATTGTATAATTGCACGTGTCAAATGGAAGCTTCCTTGTGGGACGTTATTAAGGTCCAGCTATCAGTCTGTTAAATATATTTCTTACTATACGGGGTGCAAAGTACGTGTCACATGTTTACACTCTATTTGTCTATTTAAAGTAATTTAGTTGAGAGTGTCGGTAGCTCAGTGGTTTAACCACTTGACTGGTAAACTACAGGTCTTGGGTTCGAATCCCGGCATGTGCCAATGTGATTTTCGAATTTTCATATGTACATAATATACCCTACGATCTTACAGCGAAGGAAAACATCGTGATGCAACCTGCACATGTCGGCAAAGAAATACAAAGATATGTGTGAAGTCAACGGAACCACTGGGCCAACTTGGTTGACTATGGCCTAGTCACCCTAACTAAAGGTAGGTTTTGAGCTCCTCAGAAGGGCAAGTGAGCTGGTGATAATGATGATGTGTCATTTCAGTCGAAATCCACAGAAATAAAAGATATGTTAAAAAGATTGAAAGTTTATTTACATTAAAAGTAATTTTAATATCACGCATTTTTTCCTAGATTGACAATCGCTTGCTTAAACTAAAATAAAACAACTTACAATTCTAGGGCCCTTCGTATACAAGGGAACGTAAATCGTCGTAACTCGAAGATGTTAATCGCTAAGCGACTTACACAATACACAGGCATACGTTGACATTTCTACCTGTCATCGCCAAAGCAATCGCTAGCTGCCTGTTTGTCAAGATTGTCGTGAGAAAAGTCGCTGCGATTTAAAAGATGGCGGAGCAAATCTCTACCATTATTTTGTAAATAAACCGAATAGACAACTCATGGCGACGATACAACGTTGTGTGTAGACCGCGATTTTAGACGATTTAAGTTTCTTTGTATAAGAAAAGTCTAAACAAATACATATAATCACAATATTGAATTATTATATAATATGACCAGTAAGACCGCGCGCACATCTTTGACTAAACTATCGAACAATTGTTGTGCGACTGTCGATTGTTTCGTAGGCAATTCAACTGTTTAGTTGCACAATTAAATATCGAGTAGTATGCGCACTTACGTATCTCATAGGAAACAAAGCAAAACTAAATAGTTGTGCGATAGTTTAGTTTGAGGTGTGCACACTAAGATTATAAACTGTCGAGGTTTAATCGTGACGGTGATTTACAATGTTCTTTGTACAGAAGATAATATACTAATATTTACTAAGCATATAAAATTATTCCTCTTATGTAAACTAATTTAACATGCCGAATATTAACTTTGCTGTGTAAATAGAAACGTCTTTGATTACATTTTATTTAAATCAAGTTCTGCGTTTAATCTAATATTTAAGATAAGTACGTACTCGACTGTCGTTCGTGTTTTTAATAAAAAATTTCCATTCACATCACATTTTTCATCCGCATTGCCGAGTCCTTGACACATTATTAAATGTTTAATGGAATCATGAAAAACATTTTTTTTTTAATAAATTCAACTGCTAAAAATAAAAATATTTGTCTATACATACATTGATACTTTTTACTTTAACAAGTGAACATTAAAAAAAAAGTAAATTTAAAAGTTGTCTTTATTTATTTTAAAATAATAATTTGTGAAAATTCAGACTTATATTTGAACTATCTGTGTTTTGTTTCGAAAGCCAAAAAACATTTGATACATATGTACGTTAAATTTGTTGTACAAGTTTTTGGACAATGGAAACTCACTTAAACTTCGATTAAAATTGTTCCTCAATTGACAATTTAATAATTACACAATTAAAAATGAATAATTCGACATACTATATGGCAAAAATTGACCGAAACATAAGTCAGATGTACATAACATTTTTTTGTCTCATTACTTACATAAAATGTTAATGATTCGGTTCGGAATCTCATATGTGTATATCATTAATGGTGTCAGTATCACGAGATCGTATGGATAGCGATGTTGATGACGGTCGTTAGAATAATGAATGAACACTTCGCCATTCGTCGTGCCGACGAGCTTGTCTCTGAAAGAAGCAAGTAATATTATTGTATTATTTTTATGAAAGAATCAAAGGTGTACCAAATGTTTGGGTCTACTTCAGGGATTCTCAATTAATTTATGGTAGTATGTACAATCAGGGAAACTGCCGGTTTTCAACACAACAAGCTACAATCGTTTGTAAATTTTGACACGAGACGCGAAACAAAAATCAATACCATGCAGCTTAAATGTGTCGGTACGTAAACGTCGGTTATTGTTACAAGACTTGTTTCTTTTTATTATTATCCCTTCGTTTGCACTCACTGCTATCTAATTAGTGACTTGTAGGAAGAGGCGTAGTTTGTCTCGTTGCAATGAACAAGGCAATTTTCCTAAAGTGGTATTCCGCGACTGTACTTACATTGCTGGGAATTTATAAGTTGGCGAAACGTAGCAATTGTTTATGAGAATAGTTTGGAAAAGTCTATGATAGTCTGTGACACCTTAACATCATTATAAAAATGTGTTAGTTGTATCTATACTATTATAATAAAACGTAAACACACACTTCTTTGTTGCCTAAGATGTGAATTACAGCATATTTTTGAATAATTCTTGTTTTAATAAAAAGCCCTACACTTGCGTCACGCTTTAGGCTATATATTTTCACGCCATTAAACTTAAGGGGTAAACATTTTGGATAAAATCGCTAATGTAGGAAAGAGACCATAAATTGCTGCCAACATAAAGGAAGCAAGATTGCCAAGGTTTGTTATGTCATTTTGACATTTGCTATTGATAATTTGACAAATGTAAACAAAACTATAATTCCACGCGGATAAAGTCGCACAGGAATAGCTAGTTTATTAATAAAGATATAACCTTTAGTAAGTTATAACAAAGAGAAAACAGCTTATAAAACATTTTAAAGTCAAAAGTTACTTTAGTGAGAGTTAAAAAAATAATATATAATAAAGTTTTCATAATTTCATGCGGATGAATACGCACCGGAACAGCTAGTAATAAAATAAAGCAAATTTGAATATAATATTAAGTAAAATCAATTACAAACTAATTAACTTGATGTAATGTAATTACGTTAATTATATTATGCAGCTACAAAGCGGTCGGAGATAAATCCTCCGATTGTATCTTCATTAAGCCTTTAATGATTCATATTATAACACTTAAATTAATTAAATTTTACTTTTAATTGATATCTTGTGTATTACGTGTATCATACTAATACTATAAATGCAAAAGTTTAGATGGATGGATGTTTGTTAGAGTTTGTAGCCTAAACGGCTGAACTAATTTAGATGAAATTTGACATGTAGAACATAATCTAGAAGATCACATAGGCTACTCAATTTTTAAATCCACGTGGACGGAGTCGCGGGCGAAAGCTAGTATTACTATAAGATAAATTCCGTAGCGCGGTGTACTATTTTTTTACATACTATAATATTTTAATATTTTTTGAATTCAATATAAAGGTCCAATATAAAGGTTTAATTCAATATAAGAATCATTTCTTTTGATTTCACAATAAACTACACAAACATTTAAATTTATTCTTATAGATTTTAATTACTGTATAACATTTTTTTTCATATCTTTTCATACTTTTAATGGCACATCTTCAATGATACTGTTTATCCCCACATTCCCCTCATCGAGTTCAACTCCCCTACTCACTCAACCACTTTAACTGAGATTGCAACATAATTATCGCAGTATATAGGTCAGCGTGTAATTTATAAATTACTAGCCTTAGTCCGCGATTCTGTCCGCGTGTAATTAAAAAGAAAAAAGTAAGTAGCCTTCCAGCCTATCCTCTACATCTGTACCAATTTTATCGGAATTCGTTCAGCGGTTTCGGGTACAAATAGCCATCCATCCATCTAAACTTTCGCATTTATAATATTAGCAAGACAATAAAAATTTGTAGCATATATTAATGACGTATCATACGTATTATTGATGAAACTAGTTTTTTATGTCGTCTACTTGCCCTTATCCCTTACGTATGGTCGGCAGAGTATGTGCTGCTCTTCCATACATCTCTATCAGCTGTCATATCTGAATCCACTCCTTTCTTAAGCTTACCTCTTTCTATCTTTTCTATATATAATATTTCACACAATTCATCCATACTACTTATATCATCAATTTCATTATTGCCATTTTATCCAAGTATGTACATATCTTGGTCTATGTAGGTCTTACATCCATCGTTTTACGCCTTAGAAGTTGAATATCCAGTCTTTCTAGTCGAGTCTTTTCCCATAACATATATGGTTACAACTAGGGTTGTAACGGAATTCTGCTTCAGCATCCGCAAGTGCGGAAGTTCCGCAAGAAATATTAACTCCGCATCCGCTTCCGGTTCTGTTCTTTTTTATGCGGAGTTATAACGGAGGTCAATTTACGACTTTAACGTAAGTTGGCGGTTAGGTATCGTTTATGCGGCTAACTATAATTGTCATACATTATATTTGCATAATAATCTGTATCTTGTAATTATGTACCAATATGTATTTTGAATTAACGTAGTTTTAGTATTTATTTCTTTAGCCCTTCGCCTCCGCATCCGCATCCGCTTCCGTTAAAATGGCCTCCGTCACAACCCTAGTTTCAATGCTCAGAGAATCTAAGCTTGTTATAGATGAGGCCAAATATTGTATTACGAAAGTGTGCCATTTGGTTTCGAATATTATGGGTTTTTAATATTATATTACGAAACGGTACCTTTTAGGTAACATAATTGCAGAGTTACTATCAAGGTTGTCTTCACCATATCTGTGTTAAGGTTAATGCATATGATTTCTACATTGTTTAACTAATCTTGCATTTTAATTAATACGGTATAGATATTAGTTTATTGTGAGAAAAATCGGCTTCTTGTTAAATAAAATCTTTAGTTATTTGAAAATTGTAATGTGCAAATTTTAGCCAAATAAGTTATTATCATCATCCACTTGTCCTTATCCCTTACGGATGGTCGGCACAGTATGTGCTGCTCTTGCATACTTCTCTATCAGCCGTCATATCTGAATCCACTCCTTTTTTAAGCATATCCTCTTTTACACAATCCATCCATACTTTCTTCGGTCGTCCCCTTCCTTTGTAGCCATCCACATTCAATCTTAACACTTTCTGGTTTATGTCCCCATCGTTAAATAAGTTAACAAAGTTTTAATTCTCGTCAATTTTTTTTGAAGTATGTTCTGTTTAACATTTATTTCGTTTTACTATTCAAGTTTGGATACAAATAACACGACAATCTTGTAATAAAATTGTAAAAGAAATTTCACATTTATTTGTGTCAATATGCCACCGTTTTTGGTCGAATGTGATGAAGGTTAAGGAAAGGTGTTCGACATTCGTCCAATTTTTCTCAGATTATTCCTTATTTAGGTTGTGTTGACATATACCAAAATACAAAAATCTATTTCTTACATATTTTGATCGAACAAACATATCTTCGATCAGTAATGCATAAAAAGTAAACATTGTCTAATAGATTAAATTTTAAAAAATAGACAGAAATGTTTCTTACCTATAATAACACTTCGTTCTCTTTTGTGGGTTCCAATTGAAGCAATACATGTGATTCTCATGTTAGGTTTTGCGAGGGCTTTCAAACCTAACGTGGAGATCAGCAGACCTTGAGATACGGGCTTCGCGCCATACGCTATCAACAAACCTCGTTCTATCACCTAAAAAAAAAATAGTTTCAATCATTTTTTCTGAGATATCTATATCGTCTTGTTTATGTGTTTTGTGTCTAGGTATAAAGGCGAAAAAAAGACTGCAATGAATCAATATATATTTTTTTTTATTAAATAAATCTTTTTACTCCAATATGGGAATAACTTTCCTGCACATTCATTGATGAAACAAAACGGCGAAACTTTTTAAATTTTTGAATTTAAATTTCGAATTGGATTATATTTTCATATTTACTGACTTTTAATGTATTAAAGAGAAAAAGACTGCGTCCAATAAGAGTTTTTCGAAACTGCACTTCGCCTCTTTAATTTTAATTTAAATTTATACTTCGGGTTATTCTGTTCGGTTGCGGGCTTATTTTCAAGTATTAATAATTTATGCTTATGTTTTCCACTGCCTTTAAAAGCATGATAATTACTTTTTATTTATGATTATCATTATGGACTTGCGGCCAAATATTGAAACGAGATTTGAATATGTAACAGCGTCTTCAATGAGCTATTTAAACTCTAAATTCTATTAAAAAATTGACATATGTCAAATTGTAAGAGGATGTGTAGAGATGTTTTAGTATTCGGCCGTGAATGTTTCAAATTTCAAAGTTGGTTTCTGATTTGTAAATCTGATATTTTGTATAATATTTTTGACCGACTTCCCAAAAGGACGTACTCAATTTGTCTGTTTATCTTATAACTGCTACTTCTTTTAATATAATTCTTCAGTATATATGTATGTGATCGAAGTAACATTTTTTAGTTGGTAATAAATCTAGTATCAGTCCCTGGATTGAGACTCAGTTAATAAATATTTAAGTACAGAGGAACCTACGGTACTGCATTTAAATATTCATTCCGCCCTACACTTCATGTACAGATGTGTAATTTGTTTGCATACTGAACTACTCTACACAATTTGACAAAGTTCTATCAAGTGTTCTGCAACATGACATCTATTCTCTAAACTATCGGCTGTTAGATAAATTTAAGGAAAGTTTGTGATACAGATTTGTCAAATTAATACAGTTTCTTAATTTTAAATATATCTTGCAAACATTTTAAATGAGTTTGAGGTTATGTTTCACGACAAAAGTCAAATGGAATACCACGATCGCTAGGTCTATTCCCCGTGTTCTGATCCACTTGATTATTGCCTTTGATTATAGAAGTGAATTTCATATAATTTACCTTCTCCCCATTAATGTACCACTGTAGTTCCGGCGCTGGGAAAGATTTGGCCGAAGTACAGTTCACATCTAAGGGTTCGTCGACTGCATATGACTGTTCATAGCCGCTTATACGAGGGTTGTCGCGAGAGAAATCTGGAAGAGAAAAAGAGTGTTAATTTTTTAAAATCAAATTAATAAAAAGTAAAAAAAAAGATAGGATTAGATAGTGAGGTTGTAATAAACTGTTTCGTTAGTTAATTATCTAAAAGTATTCGCACCGGAAAAAGAGGTCATATAAGAATCAGTTCAAAAATGAGTGAATGTAGATTGAATTACATTTTTTTTATTTCATTTCATATTTAACTATTTAGAATAAATCCAATTAATTAAAAATGTTGAAAGAAATATTGAAAACGTGCAATTAGCGAATGTGGAAGAAATAAAAGTAATTTAGTGGCCATATAAATACGACCATGTTTAAAAAAGGTGCGAAGATATCCATCAAGGTAATTGCTATCTTGTTCATTAGGAATGAATCATTCGGTGTCCATTATAATGGAGAAGTTACGTTAAATGTTTAATAATCATTAATTAAATTAATGATCTTGCAAATTAAAATATGTGGAAATAAAAACTAAGGCATGATTTTTAGACTTTATTAAAGACGAGCTGTTGTCCGCAAAACTTCGTTAACGCAGTTTTGGGCCACTCGTTACGCCATTTTGACAGCGCGAATTTAAAAAAAAAGTAGCTCATAATATGCCTATACATGTCAGTTATCCTCCAGTGAAAGTCCCGTCGAAATCTTCCCAACCGTTTCGGATATTACGTGGCTGTCCGCAACAGAGAGACAGACAAAATTTTTTTAAATTCGATATTCATTATCAGCGATGCAAATATATCATCTTTTCGGAATCTGGAATTTTTATTTTGATATTACATAAAGACTGGAAATAGATATACTCGTAGATAGATAGAAAGAAACTTAAATCAACGAAACATATATCATTTTTGAAATATGTTCTAATGGATAATTGATTGAAATACAAAAGATAGTTTTCGTTATGTTGGTACAATAGGTTGTAGTGAAGGCAAAGACAGCTATACCCTTAGTTTATTTATTCTCGTTTTACGACAGCACAGGACGGGAATGGGTGATTCCTTTATGCTGCCGCAAACATCTTGTACTTAATAATTCATCACAAGTACAACTTATGAGCACATCACTGGTGTCACGGAAATATTAAAACACAGCTTCGCTTACTATTGTAATGTACAGTCGCTTGCTTTTTAAAATCGAGTAGCTAGATTTATTTTATCCAACTGCCTCAGGAGATTGATGTTTTTAGCGTATATGTTTTTATGTATAGGTTTGCATGTAAGTTCTCGACAACTTCAACCCTAAACTTAATTGAGGTGTCAATAGGAGGTCTTACTGAGTGTCACTTTTTTAATATAATACAGTATAAAACCATTTTTTATTTTATTATTTGACTCATTAATATATGAATAAATTTCCAGTAAATTGGACAAGGTTAATAAAATAAAATTCAAAGAAACTATAGAAAATCTATAATCTATCTACTTCGTCCGTGTAAAATTTTACTCACTAATAACTTTGTTTGGTTTTTGGTTGGTTTTAAGGTTTTAAGGTTGCAAAAATACAAATCATAACATTAAAATATTTGGTAGTTATGTTAGAATTAGTAATCTCCAAAAGTTTTGAATTACGCAACAATAGATACAATTAATGAACCAGAGATTTAAGAAGTAATAGACATGTACAAAACGAATACACCAGCTGATTAAATGATATATAGTGAAATCGTTCATTTCCTTTTTTATTTCATTACTCATTTTTTAGTTCATTACTTAACATTTTTACTATAGTTTTATCTAATCGAAATTGCGAGAGTTTGCTAAATTATTTTATGGAATCTGTAAGCTTCGAATATCTGAATTCATATTGACCCTTCGATATCCTAACACCTGTGTTCCCTTATTAAATATACAATAAGGAAAGAGGTTATGAAAAACATTCAAAAATACAGTTGTTTTAAAACATTTATGATATAAAATGTAAGAAAAAATAACAACTATATTATCGAGAAAAGAACTATTGATTTTAAACATTAGTCAACATTTAGTAAAAAAAACTTATTAAAACTCGAAGTTTAAAAAGCTTAACTTTATATCAATTAAAAATCTGACCGCGAAAAGTTTTCTTTCTCAACTTTTAAAAGTACCGAGAACTCGATTACAAAGTGAAGCCTCTTAAGGTATAAAAGGTCACTTGGGAGGTTTTTCTATGTTAAAGAGTGACTTTCAAATTTCTTGCTCTTCGAACGACGTTGATTTTGCGTAATGAAAAAAAGTCATGTTGCATTTATTTTTATGGTACAAATATTGTATAGAAAAAACGGTGTATAGATTTTTTTAACAAATTAATCGTTTTCTAGTCCTAACATAATATTTTAAATAAGCTTAGGATTTCGTAACAAAACTTAGATACCGATCAAATATATTCGTAATATTTTCTTATATTATTAACTCTAGTATAAAAGAAAATTATAGTATGCTCTTGCCCGCAACACCGTCCGCGTGGAATGAAAAGAACAACAAAAGTAAATAGCCTATATATTCTTCCAGACTATGTTCTACATCTATGCTAAATTTCATCAAAATCCGTTCAGCATTTAATACTACAAACTCTACCAAACATCCATACATCTAAACTTTCGCATTTATAATATTAGTATGAAGTATGATTATCAAAGCTACGATACGATAGCTGTAAAAACAAAAGAAAAGCACGCCTTGAAAGATAAAATGTGTAACAAGTAATAAATACTCACTTTTAATTTCCTTTTAGTAAGAGTATGAAAGAAACAAAATATTTTTCCTCGTTCGTAAAAGTTGCTGAAAGAAGCACCCTAACTTGAAGTTCAGGAGAAATACTGCCTACAACAAAGTTATAAGTAACATACTTGATGTTAAGGTCCGATACCTTTGATCTATTCGTTTTATTGGTTCGTTTTTATCTTACGTAACTAAAGACGTCTACACACCTTCAGTTACTGTGCAGTTAAAACTTGCTTGTATAGTGTAGCTAATAATTCAAATGTTGCCTACACACTTACGATTTTAGTGTACAAATTACCTATACAATTTAAGCTATCGGTGGTCACACCGTGTGTTTTTGTGTCAACAAAAACGAAGGATTAGTCCGTCTTTTATTATTATTAGTAATATATTTACAAGCTGAACATTCTCAACATCACAAATACTTAGAGTCCTCGGTAGGTTAAACTTAATTTTATTAAACAAACCCCAAACACAGGTGTATTGAACTATACTCCCTACCCTACAATAATAGTTACCCTACAATAACTGACTATGGTTGAGTTCAAGTTGCTCGGTCTAAATGGTGAAAATCTATAGATGGTTGTCGAGTATTTTGGTCTTTTAAATTGATCTTGAAAACAATGTTCTAAAAGAGAACTATTGTTCTTATTAGAAAATCTATTTCGCGATCAACAAAGTAAGTAAAAGCAATTTCAAAGTGAAAGGTCAAAGATAATTTGTTATCTGAGCATTAGTAATTAACCTGGCTGGCCGTGTTACAAAGACTCCAATTAGGGCATGACCTAACGCCTAGAACGATTTAACAAAGATAGTCGAGACTTTCTCAAATTGTTGGCGAAAATGCAGATTATAAATATAAGTAAATTCGTTAATCTACAATTTACCAATAAATCTATCAGTTTCTCAGGTTTATCAGGTAACTAGCTTTTTCCCGCGACTTTAAAAAAAAAGTAAGTAGCCTATGTGTTCTTCCAGGCTATCTACATCTATGCCAAATTTCATCAATATTCAGCAGTTTACGCTACAAGCTCTAACAAAAATCCGTCCAAACTTTTGCATTTATAAGATAAAAATAGTGTTATACCATTCGAAGCAAAACAATTGAAAAGCATCAGTGATCATAGTGGGCTTACACTGTATAAACATCCTACAGAATAATGAATAACTATAATATGTTTAAAGACAATGAGAGGGATGTGTAAATTCACAGTGATTCATGATTTAAATACATCAAAGAGTAGATAGTGAATAACGTAAACTTGGAAAGCCATAATTATTAGAATAACAAGATGTTTTGAATGGCTCGGCTCTCGTACCACTGATCATGCGGGGAGATCTGTCTACGACTTCGCCCTGTCATATGATCTGATGCAGCTGGTTACCTCGCCTACGCGAATCCCAGATGTGGAAGATCATACACCTTCCCTGTTGGACCTTCTGCTGACCTCACATCCGGACAGC
>NW_013526915.1:811194-840958 GCF_000836215.1 Papilio polytes | reverse complement strand
AAAAAAAAAAAATGTACATTACTAAAATGGTTATTTTAAAAATTTACTCGTAAATGTAACTAAACATTCTAAGATAGCAGAAAATAACCGCTTCAAGAAATTATAATCAGGATGAAATAAGGAGATTCTAAAGACAGCAATATCGACGGAGAATGCGATGTAAGAAAAGGCAAAGTTATTTAGATTTCGAGATTACTAAACAGAATTTATTTATTAATATTTTCATATTAAATGAGATGAAGATACAATGTTTTCTTTTAATAGTTAAAGTTAGTAATAAATTGTATCGATAAGTCGGAAGTATAGAATTAAAGCGAAGAATCTAAGGTTAGAAAAGTAGTATATTATTTCATTATAACAGTTTTTTAAAGGAAAGAAGAGCTGGTAGAAAGCTTGAATCGCTTAAAACCACTTTCCTTAAACCTGATTTGAACCACATTGCATTTTTATGAGCCATCTCGGTTTTAATTTAATAGTTTTCTTTATTTCTTTCTTTGAGAAAAGTTTAAGTGGGTTTTAGACTTTGGTTCGATAATGGAGATACATCATTTAGCTATATTAATATTATAAAGTGGAAAGATTAGTATTTTTGTTTGTATTGGAATAACTCGAAAACTACGGGGACGATTTAAAAAATTCTTTCCCCATAGAAAAGTTTCGGTATTAGTAACATAGGCTATAAGAAAATTAAAAAAGATTAGAAAAATCTTTTTTAAATTTCACGCGGACGTAGTCACGAGCAACAGCTAGTACATAACAATCTGAGAGAATATAAATTCAAAATTTCTATCGAGAAATGTATTTACTACTACAGTTTTTAATTTAAACGAAACAATTAAGATAAAAAGCAAAACAATAATATAGATCTCTGTAATTTATAACGCCATTGGTTGAGGAAAATTCAACAACCCATTTCATTCTTGGACGACATTTATCCCTTTAATTGAGTTTGAGTTTCCGGACTTTTGTACACTCCGGTTTAAACGTGTGTTGTTGAATTGCTTAACTTTTTATGTTAATTAACTTCGCCTACACGAACATTGCAAAGAAATGGACAAAAAAGTATACAAAAATGTACTTTATTTATCCTTGTTCATTTTGTTGGTAGGATAGAATAAAAAAATATTAGGCTTATTTTAGTCCCTTTCCCTTTCCACCCTTTTCTTAAGAGGAAAGTATGGGAAGGAAAAGTGGATTTGACGGTGAAGGAGACGCAGAGGAAGCGAAAATGTCCTCTTTATGTGCGTCTCCTCCGTCAATTAAGGGTAGGCAACGCATCTGCAATTGCGGATGTTTATGAGCCGCAGTCTCTTTCCATTTCGGTGGATTCAGGTGGCCGATTGCTCGTTTGCCACTTTTTATTATAAAAAAATCCAAAAAAATTACACCCAGGGGATTAATGTAATCTAAAATTTATCGGATAAGCATATTTTAAGTTAGAATATTGAATCCAGTCGTTATTCATTATCCTACTAGTTAAGGCTTCATAGAATACAATACTAATAAAAGATTAAAATACAGTACAGGGTAATGAAACCCTCATTGCCCAGGGCGTTCAACACAAATTAGTTCCTTTCCAAGATTTTGTACTTTTATATCTCGAGGAGTTAGTTTCCTATTGTTTACTGTTACGTAAACACCGTCCTTTTAAACGATAATTTTTCTAATATAACAACCTAATTTAAAGAGGCTTAAAGCATCTTTTACAGTTTTCTTTACTTTCTTCAGTACATCTTAAATATAAACAAGAAAAAATCGCACGCATATACAAAAGCTTCACAGAACAACAATACTCACAGTATACTTCCATGAAGGCTTCTGATTGTGCGGAGTGGAACGACGGAGCCTCTTCAGACACCTCGCAGCGGTAGAGGCCGCGCGACTTTAGCGTCAAGTCCCTGAGGTGCACGCGCCTCGCGCTAGACCTTTCCACCTGAGTGCACACGTAATTAGGTTAATTGACGTAGTTACCTTCGAACAGCCGTGTTGTATGCCAAAGCACAGCATACAATGCTGCCCGCTAGCCTTAAGTGGCTAATAACGTTGACTATTTTAGCTACTATTTTTATTTTAATTAGAATGTATAATTTAAAACTAGGTAATGCAGATACACACTTTTTATATCAATAGATGGTAAAGAGCCTGACACCTGATGTAGCTGTAATAGTGAAGTGAGTGCAGTCTACATATATCTGTAATGAGTTAAAAGCTTGTTAGTATTCTATGAGATAATGGCACTGATCTTGAAAAATGCATATGTCTTTACTTATAAATGGCAAGCTTAGCTAAATAATTATATTAATTTTTAGAAAATGCACTTAATTCTATCTTTATTATTAGATAGTTAATAATTATTAAAAACAAAATACCGCGACGTTGCACGTGTAAGTTTCTTCTACTGAATTTCTAGAATTGCGTTTAGTCTCGAATAATTTTTACATGCAATTTTAACCAAAATACAATCTTCTTTTTTGTATTCTATAAAATTTACGTGATCGTATCCTCAGTTCGTGAATGACCTACGGTTTAGTCGTGTCGGTCATTCGTTTCATTGCATATAAAATGTCAATGGTGACTTTTTGTGTTTGTTGCTACTCTTTATTGCTGTGGAAATATATATCTTGGTAACCAACAGTAAATACAATGCCGTAAAATGTTCAGTATCCACTTAAAGCCTGGAGACGATATCAAGAAGACAATAAGTTTTTTTTTTAGAAAAAAATATTAATGTTTACTTACGAATAAACTAGCTTTCGCCCGCGACTCCGTCCGCGTGGAATTAATAAAAAAACAAAAGCAAGTACCCCATGTGTTCTCCCAGAATATTCTCTGCATCACCATCAACTTGCTCTTATCCCTTACGGAGGGTCGGCACAGTATGTGTTGCTCTTCCATACATCTCTATCAGCCGTCATATCTGAATCCACTCCTTTCTTAAGCATACCCTCTTTTACACAATCCGGTACGGTATAATAATAAGAATATCCTCTACATCTTTACCAAATTTCATAGAAATCCGTCCAGCAATTTAGGCTAAAACCTCTAACAAACATCCATCCATCCATCCATCTAAACTTTTGCATTTATATTAGTATTAAGTATGATATCTATTGAATATACTTTAATGTAGAAAAAACGGCCATTACTTATTCTTTTATAAACAGAAAACAATTAGGTAAGTTGTTGAGTTAAGATTTTACTTAGGTCTTTACGTTGTAACTAAATTATCTCCGAGAAATATTTGTTTATAAAAAAAACTTGTTAACATGGATAAAAAACAAGTTGAGTTACATAATCAGTTTTAAGTAGAAAAGCACCAAATTTGCGTAACTTATAAAACGCACAATGTTTGATATCGTGAGCAAACGTTTTAACGTACTTAATTTGTCCTTACGCAAATTTGTTCGTTCCTGTATAAATTGCCGCACAAATGTGTTACGGGATAATTTTCATATAGGACATCATAGGATTTAAATATTCCGAACGTTTTACGAAAGCGATTAAAAGGTATTTTTTATGTTAAAATATCATGTAGGAAATGGAAGAGATTTTCTGCTACGTGAGTTTTAGATGTCATGATGACGCATTTTTAAATGATAAATGTTTACAGCATTGAAATGAAAAATATACAAGCGTTCTAAAATTGAGCTTTCAAAAGCTCTTTTGCTGGTATTGTAATTTATTTAACTCTCACTAAAGTATCTTTTGACTTTAAAATGTTTTATAAACTGTTTTCTCTTTGTTATAACTTACTAAAGGTTATATCTTTATTAATAAACTAGCTGTTCTTGTGCGACTTTATCCGCGTGGAATTATAAAAAGATTATTGTATTGTTTACATTTGTCAAATTCTTAATTGCAAATGTCAAAATACCAATTACCTTAATATGGAAAAATTGTTTGTTGGCACTAATTTATAGTCTCTTTTCCACATTACGGTTTCTATCCAAAATATTTAGCTCCTAAGTTTAATGGCGTAAAAATATATAGTCTAAAGCGTGACGTAAGTGTAGGGCTTTTTATTAAAAAAAGAATTATTTAAAAATATGCTATAACTGATGATATCTTAGGCCACAAAGAAGTGTGTGTTTACGCTTTATTATAATAGTATAGATAGTACAGATATAATAAAACTGAAACGGATTCTCTTATCTACATATTAAGTATTTTATAAATGTATATTTAGGTACATTTAATTACAAATACTAAAAATATTTACTACTCAAGTTCATTTTGCATAAAACATTTGAAGCAGTTTAATTTATGTTTTATAGTGTTTAGCGTCTTAATAAGAACTAAATTAATAATTTAGTTCAAATTCATTTGCATTTACAACGCCGTTTGAATAACTACAAATTGAAAACTCTACTTTAGTATTACTTGTATCCGTAACGAGTGTTTATAACGCAGATATGAAATGTACAAAAACTTCTAGCGATTCGTTTGTTTACAGGTAACATTTAAATTTTTATTCAAACCTAATATCTTTACAAGTAAAACTTTATTCAATAAAGAACACAAATAGGTACTGTTCAGAGAAATAAAAATGTCCTACTTAGATATACGCAGGCATTTTTCTGTGAACCAAACCATAAAACCCGAAGGAATTAAAAAATAAAACAGAAACTATACTATTATTATTGATATTATAATAGTTAATTCATTCATAGCCACTGCTTAAATATCGTACTGTACTTGAGTTGGCACATGAAAAGATGGATACACTAAAACAAACATACGTTGTGAACATTTACTACGAGTCAAAACGTATTTCCAAAAATCATTCTCATGCCTTCCCCTAACTGAGTATGTAAAACAGAGATACCTTGTCTTCTTATTGGTGCTTCGACAATGGAAACCAGTGACAATATGACTTAAAAGTTTATGACTTAAAAATTCTCGTTATCACATACTTACATCGACTTTGACTCCATCTAGCCTGTGCGCGTGTTGCGGTGGCCTTAAGCGCGGCATGTAGCGGTAAAACTCCTCATTATCTCTGTACCACTTGACGGAGTACAGACGTCCGCCTTCCAAGTCGTAGTCACAAGTCATCGTGACGGACTCCCCTCGCTGCTTCAGACCCGGCACCGATATGCCCACGACCCGCAAGCAAATTGAAACTGTAATAGAAAACTTTCTTGAGCACACTTATACGGGTTAATGAGGTTCCTGAGAAGTTTATGATCGTAATAAAACAAATATGGTAAAAGTGAATAATAAAGAAGACTCGGAAGAAGATAATGTTTATCTATACTAATATTATAAAATTTGTATTTTCACATGTATTGAAATAACTCAAAAAGTATTTGGCCGATTTTAAAAATTCTTACACCATTAAAAAGCTACGTTACTGTTTATTTTTTATTCCACGCGCAAAGACCCATGCAACTGCTAGTAAATAATAAAGTGATCAAATTTAAGTAATGTTTTATGAAGAATATTTCTTTGACCATTTAAATAATACCTTCAGTGAAAAACAAAAAAAAAAACTTAATTTACATTTTATTCTTCAAAATAAAGATCATTAAAAAGTTACTATTAAAAGAATATGTTTCTTTATTCTAAAAAAATATTCAGAAAACTGTCCTCTTTAATTTTTGTTACGAAAAAAGCATTTCTATGTCTGATTACAAATCTTTGTTGCAATGACAATAACTTTGTCTGAATATGTCTTTGTTTAAGTACTTTAAATATTAAAATAAATGCATAAAATATTAAAATTGAAACTTTTACGTGTGCACCCAAACATTATTAAAACCTTTCTAAAGGCTTAATATATTTTATTCAACAAAACTTTATGAACGAAAATAAAGTTTAAGAGTATCATAAAGTGTCGTAAATTTTGAAATTAAATGTTGATATTACTGCGAATAATATTTAGGGTTTAGTAAAGGATGAAATACTATTCTAAAAGACAATTTTTTTATTATAAAGATGTGTACTTAAATCTGATATTGGTATTTTTAATGATTATAAATACATTGTTTGTGTATTTGACTAGCGATTAACACGATTACTTTGGCATGAAAATAAATAATAATAAAAAGCACAGCCTATGTACACTGATAATGTAGCTTTTAATAGTGTGAGAATTTTTGAAATCGGCCCAGTAGTTTTTGAGTTATTTCAATACATATCTTTCCTCTTAATAATATGAATGTATACTATAACTTAAAACATCGATCGTCAACATTTACTTTATTACATACCAAATGTTATAAGAACAACATTGCGACTAAAGTTTGGGAAGTCTAAGATGGACCGATGAGGTTTCGAGAACATGAACTGGCTATACAGTATAAGTTGGGAAGTCAAAATAAACATATTACTTTCATCAAGGAAATACAGGATGCTCAAAAGATAAACTAAATAACAAATAAAAAAGTGTGATTTTGATTGACAAATAAATACAGACATGCTAAATAAAATTATTTTTAATTTTTGGATAATAGTCTTCTGTATTTGAATAGTATGATTTATTCAATTGTTAATTAGAGTGGCATAACTAATACCAATTATTAATAAATAGATGTAAAGTAGGGCAACCCTTACCCATTATTAATTATTCAGGAATTTAGTTGCACTGAGATTGCTTCAGAGAACATACGTTTAGTCAAATATAATAATAAATTGCATTTAGAAATGGATAAGATATTGCATTTTTTATGATCTAATTTTAAATTTTAGAAAACAATAAAATGTTTAGCGAATGATGAAATTTTAATGATTATGGAAAATAAATTCTCTTTATCGTAAATAATAATTTAATAATAACATTCGATGACCATACAGTTATTTTCCAAGTCAATAAATTTATTAAACTTTCTTTCTTACCTTTAGCTAATATAAGAATAATGAAACTGATTAGCACAACACTTTTCATTTTTACTTCAATTTACTAAAACACCCAAAAGAATACACATTCCTTAGACTTAACAAATTAAAACTATTTAATATTACTTGAATTAAACTATCTTAAGCTTATTATTATTTAAGTTTTTAATGAATACATTAAAACCGTTCATTTAAATCCACAAGGAAGACACTACATTGTCAAAAAGTCTGGCGAAATCAACTTTGGCCGCGTAGACGCTACGTACGTGCGTAGCGTGCGGCGCGTCCCCTACAACTGTTGCTACGGTGTGATAATACGGCCCGTAGCCGCTACGCTCTTCGATTTCTTTTGTACCTAGATTTTTCTCATTAGACTTTGAACGACTATTAAATTACTGCTCTATAAAGAGGAAGGAATCTTTACTTTAGAAGAAACTGAATTTATATCAGTAAATTAAAAAAATGAATTCTAACAAAATGTATTGCAGAAGTGTAATTAAATTTGAAATTAAATGATTTTTTAATTGTTATACAACTGCTGGAATATTTGTGTTTGGTAGGCTTCGACTAAAAAGTTATTATAACTTTTTACTAATATATTACTTATGATAGTTTGGCTAAAAACGTACGAGATGCGTATGTTAAGATGGATGTGTGGTGTGACAAGAATGGACGAACATCTTGTTTTCGGTGATGTTGTTGCTATTAACCCTATTGACGGTTTTTACAGTTTCATCGGATACTGAGCTCTCGGTCTCGGATGATCGAGAGCTAGAATAGAATGGATAAATTTTAGAATGTGTATATTAGAGGAAGTTTGAAAGTAGCGCCAGTGGTGGAGAAATTGAGAAGCAAAAGGTTAGCGTGGTATGGACATGTTATGCGACGAGACGATGGGGACATAAACCAGAAAATGTTAAGATTGAATGTGGATGGCTATAAAGGAAGAGGAAGACCGAAGAAAGTATGGATGGATTGTGTGAAAGAGGATATGCTTAAGAAAGGAGTGGATTCAGATATGACGGCTGATAGAGATGTATGGAAGAGCAGCACATACTGTGCCGACCCTCCATAAGGGATAAGGGCAAGTTGATGATGAGTTTGGCTGAAAACATTTTTATTTTTAAATTGATCTTTTTTTGGTATACAAGAGAGTTTTTTTAAAGCAAATTAAATTCCATCTGTTCAATGCGTAAGCTTTTAGATAAAGAGCGTTAATGTAAAAACATTTGCAGTATTAGTGGGATTCGTTTGGGGTGGCATTAGTATCGCTGCCGTATCAAAGCACTGACCACGGATTAGTGACGGATTTATTAAATAGGTAATTCGCTAATGGGATACGGGGACCCTTTCCCATTTGTTCCGACACGGAATATTTATTTAATTCAGAAAATAAATACCTTTTAATACTAATATCCATATATTTTATTAACTACTAGCTGTTCCTGTGCGACTTCATCCGCATGTAATTATAGAAATTTTATTTTATTGTTTACATGTGTCAAATTATCAATTGCAAATGTCAAAATGCCATGACAGGATGACAAACCATGTCAACCTTACTTTCTTGATGTTGGCAGCAACTTATGGTCTCTTTCCCACATTAGGGTTTTTATTCAAAATATTTACCACCTAAGTCTAATGGCGTGAAAATTTATAGCCTAACGCAAGTGTAGGGTTTATTATAATAGTATAGACAAGTTTTAGAAGTCCTGTGGCGACCGTTAATCTAAAATAGTTATACGAATAAGACTATACGGAGTTTTAAATGTATAATACGCCATTAAAGTTTTTTAAAAGTAAATATTAAAAAATTATAACAATGCCAAAATCGTACGCAATATAATTATCATAGTTTCTTTTTTTTTATCAAAAATAGAAATTTATAACGTAAATAACTTATATTTAAATGCGACCGTTGTTGCCTTTCATTTTGTGTCGACAGCTATGGATATAAACTCGGAGCTTTCTCTTGAATTTATTGGCACCAGGAATTTACTTTGAACTCCGCGGTAACGACTCTTAAGAATATCTTTTTGCATAATTCGTGTCGATTTTATCGGTAGGGAAGGATATTTCACAAAATTATTAGACCGTATTCATAAGCTTTTTAGTGAAATAATTAATTAATTAGAGGAACAGAAAGAAAGTAAAAAATATTTAATATAAATTAAAGCTTCCGAGTTTATATCGTAAATGAATCCGAATGTGGTAATAATTTGGATTGCAAATTTCGGTTTCAACGTCGAGTTTCATTTTCATGACTGGACCGAATATAGAGATGAACTTTTTAGATTCAACGCGTAAATTCCCGAAATATATTTACATTAACGCAAACGATTTGCGTTGAACTATTTTGGTATAATCCCCAATTTACTCATTCATTTGTCTACAAAACAATTGAAATTATTTTAGTATTTGAAATGATTGAAATAGCGGTTATTAAATTATTTCGTTATGTAAACACATTATTGGAAATAGTAGTTACGTTTTTTTTATAACATAAGGTGGCAAACGAGCAAGCGGCCACTATAATCCGCCTAAATGGCGAAGCGACCGCTGCCCATAGACATCCGCAATTGCAGATGCGTTGACTACCCTTATACGACGGAGGAGGAGAAGTATAAAGAGGTTATTTCCCCTTCCTAAGCATCTCCTCCACTGTCAAATCCACTTCCCCTTCCAACCTCTCTTTATAAGAAAAGGGTGGTAAAGAAAAAAAAAACACGGAATTGCTTCCATTTCACGCCTGTCTTCTGTGTGGTATTGCACCGGGCGTGCCGGCCCTGCAGTGCTAAGATGTTAAAGCTGGCACTACCACTACATTATAGTTTTATAATTTCCTATTACTCCGATGGCTTACTTTACGGCAATAGTTTCATTTTTGTTCAATGTATAAAATGCCTTTATAACAAAATTCGACTTTAATATTTTAACATTTTAAATTCTTGATATTTAATTAAATTAATTTACCTACTGAACATATTTAAAGTCGAGCAATTTTTAATAAATTCATCTGTGTTTCAAGCAAATAATAAAATTACAATTTCATCAGGACCATGGTGGATTTTTTAATTATGTTTATCATGTTTTGTTACGACCGGCATAATAGTTAATTAAAATCTGTTATATCTAGAGTGAGTTTTATGACATTTTCTGACTTATCTCCTAATGATTTAATCTTCAGTATGTAATGTGCAATATTATTATCTCAAGTTTTATATACAAGAGATTTGTATTTAACGAATAAACTATTGGACTGTTTTAATTATTTTTTTCGAAAGCTATATAATTATTCGGTAACAAAAACTAGTTAAGAAATAGTATTTTTTAAAAAATTTTACGTTGACAAAGTATACACCAGTTATTTATTTATCTGTAATTTATTTTTTTATTTACCTCCTCTTCGAATTAATCAATTAGAACTGTTGAGACACATTCCGATTCAATACGTACTGCTCTAAAAATGGATCCGTTAGTATTCGGTTTTTAAAGCAATTAAACTGCATATCATAAAGCAGGCGGTGGAAGGTTTCGTATTATTAGTAGCTAATTACATTATACATTCATCGAAGGGCAAATTTACGTAAACAGCTATTTTGTGGTGGTCTGCTGGAAATTGCATTGCTTTTGTCGAAATGGATGTTCGTGTGATATATGTATTTACAGTTTAAATTACTCTCTCATCGGCTGTGAAATAGGATTTACTGTTTCATCATTATTTTCGGAAAAGATACTTAATTATGGTTTATTGTAAAGCTTAATTTTCTTACGGTAAACTATTTTTAAAAACCTAAATTAGCAACTCCTGTCACGTACGATGAAACAGATGAATTAAATACAACAGACTACTGAACGGCAACCATCTATTAAGCCACCTACCTCTGTTAATTGGATTTACACAAATTTCATCTATACTATCTATACTAATATAATAAAGCGTAAACACACTCTTCTTTGTTGCCTAAGATGTTAGCAATCACAGCATATTTTCGAATTACTCCTTTTTTTAATAAAAAGCCCTACACTTACGTCACGCTTTAGGCTATATATTTTCACGCCGTTAAACTTGGGGATAATTATTTTGGATAAAAACCCTAATATGGGAAAGAGACCATAAGTTGTTACCAACATCGAGGAAGCAAGGTTGCCATGGTTTGACATCATGTCATATCATTTTGAAATTTACAATTGATAATATGACACATGTAAACAATGAAATGACATTTTTATAGTTCTACGCGGATGAAGTCGCATGGGAACAGCTAGTAATCAATAAATATGCAATTTCATTTACTGATCAATTTAAGTTGTAAAAAAAATGTTTTTTTTTTAAAGAAATTAAACATAGGTTAGTTTTACATAAAAATAATACATAAAATTACGTCATATCTCAATTTTTTTAAACTATTTATGTTTCTTATACTCAGTATAATGGTATGTGACAATATTAAAAAATCATAATTATTCTTAGACACAGCATTTAAATTTAGATAACTGTTAAAATCAAGATTTTACAATTAAATATGTGGACAGTAAATACAAAGTTTTGTTTGAAAACCTACGGAGACTGTATCATTTTATCAATATTGCGATTTACTCAGTAATTGTATTAATTAAGAGGGGAATTGTAATTCAATTGTGCCGCTAACTAAAGCACAAGCCCACGGCAACATCGATTAGTCTCCAAGGCAATTATGAAAATCAATGTTGCTCTAACAAACTATCTCGTGTATAAAGATAATGAATTAATTTAATTTGACATGAAATAATTCATTTTAAGTATATTACTAACTAGCTCTTCCCGTACGGCTTTACCCGCATGAAATTTAAAAATTTTATTTTATTTTTTTCTTTCTTAATTCTCAATTGCAATTGTCAAAATTACCGTTACCATAACAACCTTGCTTCTTTAATGTATGCAGCTTGTAGTTTATAGTCCCTTCTCACATGAAAGGTTTTTTTCAAATTTATTTAACCCCTAAGTTTATAGCGTGAAAATATATAACCTAAAGACTGTTGTAAGTGTAGGGCATTTTAATAAAGAAATAATTATTCAAAAATATGCTGTGATTGCAGACATTTTACGCCACGAAGTAGTGTGTGTTTACGCTTTATTATAATAGTATAGATTAAGCGTTTAAACACTTTCGAAACGCTATCTTGTTATCACTTAAAATTATTTCGCGATGTCCATTAGGGGGCGGAAAACAAAAGAAAGTCGTCATAGAAATAGAAAAAGGCGTAATATAATAAGTGTTAAATGTACCAATAGTACCATACTATATACAAGAGTTTTCGTGATGTCGCAGGATTAACAGTTTGAAAAATACTACAAATTTAGGTACAGGGCTAGACAAATTTCATAATATTCTAAGCAAATATTAACTACACCTTAAAGCCCGAAGGTTTTAGATTCAACTTTTATCGTATTGGTTACTCCAAATACTGACATTATGAAGGGTCCACATCTGCGTCCCTTCGAGCTTTCGCCTAACCATGTATTGTAGCTTTTAGACTTTAATATTAAAGCATTTTGTATTGTACTTAAAATTTCAATTAGTCAATTTATTGAGTGAAATGCATAAACCAATATTCACTTTTTATTGAGTTTTGAAATACAAATATGTTACTAGATAAAAAATAAGTTACATTTTATATACAAACAATAATTAAAGTAAAAAACAATGGGTTCAGGAAACGATTAAGTTCTCGACCACATCTTGAGAAAAGTCTATTTAGGAAGCATTTACATACTTCAAAAAGTATGTTTCTGCTTGTTCTGTCATTGTCGCATTTATGGGATTTAAAAAGAAAATCTTGACTCTGTTAACAAAATAACTTTCTTATCTGTACAAAAAGTACTTAAATTTTTAAGTTTTAGTGATTTTAAGCTATGGAAATAATCAATAACTACGCCAATATAAAGATCTGAGATTAATCCAAGTCATCTTAAAACCTCAATTAAAAATATTAATACAATTGAGGTCACGAGTATTAACAAAAGTCCGTCATATTTCTTTATTAGTGTGGGATTGCACAGTATGATATTCGAAGCATATTTTATTATGAATTACAAAAACGTTGATGAATATTACGTAAGCGTCAGTCTCATATTCACCTGCAAAATGAAAAATGATTTTTGGCGATCATTGTTATTCGTTACGCAACGAATATTCGTTCAAATATTGATAACATTGGAATATTTGCAAATGTTTTTTGTCATTTAAAAACCCATGCTTAAATACATCCTGTTTACATTTATAACAAACCTCTATTTCAATTCTATTTAGGTCAGTTATTGTTGCAATTTTAGAGAATTAGAGATCACTAATAAGGCTTCAATATTGAATTGAATATCATCATCACCAGCTCACTATACGTCCCCACCGAGGGGCTCTGAGCCTACCCTATGAAGGGGTGACTAGGCCATAGTCATCTGACCAATTGCGGGTTGGTTGACTTCACACATATCATTGAATTTCTTCGCCGATATGTGCAGGTTGCATCACGATGTTTTCCTTCAACGTAAGAGCGTCGGGTAAATTATGTATATATGAAAATTCGAAAATCACATTGTTACATGTCGGGATTCGAACCCAAGACCTGTAGATTATAAGTCAAGTGTTCAAACCACTGAGCCACCGACGCTCAAATTGAATACAGAGTTGAGATTTTCAAATTGAAAATACTAATAAAACTATTTTAAAAACTAGATATCGATTGTGTGTCCCTCCGCGTGGTATTAAAAAACAAAAGCAAGTAGCCCATGTTTTCTTAAAGAAGAGTCTTCTACTCTACTCTACATTTGTGCCAAATTCCATCGAGATCCGTTCACTACGCTACTAACTCTAATCCATCTATCTGAACTTTCGAATTTGAGAGATTTAAAGATATCTGTATTCAGAAAAGTAGATAACTAGTTAAAGATATGTGCTTTGAAGCTATGATGAAATAACGCAGCAGTTTATTAAAGTTCCCAGAAGAGAATAAGAGCACTGCGCGTTAAAACATTTTCTTTATCTTTTGAAATGACGGTTTTTATTTTAAATAAAAGTTGAAAGCGTTTTAAAGGTAAGTGACAAGAATACTTGGTATTTTTAACCAAGTTCATTTGCAATGAAGGTATTATGTAAATTGAAGATGCGTTTGATACTTTCTTTATTTTAGTACTGTTATTTTAATCTGAGATTTATAAGACACGAGGAAAAGATCTTGAAATGTATTTAAAATCATACGGAATAATTGAATTCAACGCAGTATTCAGTATCAAAATATATCTAAAGAGATTCAATCATACTTAATATTATGAATGCGCAAGTTTAGATGGATGGATGTTTGTTAGAGTTTGTAGCATAAACGGCTAAACGGATATCGATGACATTTGGCATAGATGTAGAGAATAGCTTGGAAGAACACATAGGCACTTACCTTTGTTTTTTTTTAATTCCACGCGGACGGAGCCGCGGGCGAAAGCTAGTAAATGTTGGAGAAAGCATAGTTGATACTTTAATTTAAACATATTTCACAAAATCTTACTAGCGCTACCTGTTGTCCGAAAGTCAATTTTAACATTGAGATAGTACCGTACAAAGAAAGTACCGGTGAAAAATTGTTTTTCCTTATGTCTAGTCTATATGATTTCTTAAATGTCTTTGTTTTAATTTAAAATTAACCTGTCAGTCTCCATACCTAATACTAAATTAGATTTATTTTAACTGTATTTAATACTAGGTAATGGCGTATGTCCACTTTCAATACGGCGAGACGCCTTATTGTGCTCACGACAAAGGAACTTCGATAAAGGTGCACTAGCCTTTGACATGTCGTTATTGTGACTAAAAGGTGTTACTTCTACTCGAGTTGATTCGCTAGTTTTCTTAAAGAAATAAATACTGCGACAAATCTTGTAGTTTGTGTATTATCTATTAATGTTTATCTGAACTTATGGTCTAACCACGTTTATAATTGATGAGTGTGCAATTTCATATACCGAGTAATTTTAAGTTGTACATATTATGGGAGTTTTTGAAGAAATACATAAAACACGGACTAGTTTTACATAAAATATATATACATTAATTTTTTTTTATAATATATGGTGGCAAACGAGCAAGAGGCCACCTGAATCCACCGAAATGGAAAGCGACCGCTGCCCAAAGACATCCGCAATTGCAGATGCGTTGATTACCCTTAATTGACGGACGGAGACGCACATAAAGAGGACATTTCCCCTTCCTATGCGTCTCCTCCACTGTCTAATCTACTTTTCCTTCCCATCCTTTCCTCTAAAGAAAAGGGTGGAAAGGGAAAGAGACTAAAATTAAGCATAAAATACGCATTTTCTAATTAAAAAAAATGGTCTTACACCACTTTCAAAATAAACGATCCATATTACATTGATCTAAAATTACATATTGATCTTGCAAGCAGAGTCACGGGCGACAGTACTATGCATAAAGCGAACTATCGTTGTCTAGGTTTGAATGGAAATCTTAAAAATAGGTTTGGACGAAATTTTCTATCTATCGATACCGCAAAATTGTCATCGTAAAAAAGTTAAATCGTAAGCAATATCACGAAAAATTAACATTACGAAACATTAAATTTTACGAAGATTTGTTTAGATTTTACTATTTACAATTATAGATATACCAAGTATTTATATTTTGAATCATACTTTAATCTTAAGTAAAATATGAACATAATTTATTTTCTAGGAATTAATTTCTTTGTCTTAAATTTCAATTAAATAAACAATCCGAGAATAGAGAATCCACGGGAATAAAGAATTTTATGCTAAAGACCAACCAGTTGGAGTGAAAAAGACGTTATTAAAGTAAAAGCTATCACTGAGGAACGTAAATCATATTCTTTTTCAACTTCCATAGCTACGGTTATTGTTTGTTTATTCTATTGAACGCCGATGCATAATTCTATATCTCTTGTACACCATTATCTAGTAAGAAATGGATTAAGAAATGAGATTTTAATAGGAAAAATGAGTTAAGCAAATGCGCTCTCTACTCTTGATTAATAATTTTGATAAAAACGAATTTTAAACTTAAAAATAGACGTTTACAAGCCTAGCTTTCTCCCGCGACTCTGATCGAGTGGAATTAAAAAAAAACAAAAGTGAGTAGCCTATGTGTTCTTCCAGACTATCTTCTGCATCTATACCAAATTTCATCGAAATCTGTTTAGTCGTTTAGGCTACAAACTCTAACAAACATCCATCCATCCATCTAAATTTCGCATTTATAATATTAGTATGAAGTATGATTAGTAGGATTTACCGCAGTATTAATTTACATTTATGATTTGATATTATAAAATGTTTGAAAAGTAATGTGTGCAGTGACGTAAAGTCACTAACTTACCTAATATTAAGTTAAAATTACTATATCTCTTAGAATTAATTTTATACCCAATAAATTTCAGATCCTATAATTACCAATTTAATATTAAACGATACAAAATATATCAAAGCTTCAAATCTTCACAAGTAATGATTTAAATTAGAATATTTTACAGTGAACAATTTCAAAAGCTAGAGCTTAAGTAAAACCTTTAAGACTCGATAGAAACCCGTCAAAGGCTAGTTAACCCTTAATCAAACTTTCTTTGTAGTCAGTACAAAGAGTCAAGTTTAACGTAAACTTCAAGGCTGTTACTCACAAAAACAAAAGACAATCAATTTTACATCGACTTAAGTGTACAAAGTCTGGATACACTAAATTCTTGTTTGTTCATTATTATGTAAAATTTTTTAATTTATTTTCACCGTGACTCCAATTTTTAGCTTGTCATGAAGTTACTTTAAAATTAAACATTGTAATGTAAAGTATTAAAGTACTTATAACTAACGTATAATATAATATAAACAAACAAAAACGGTACTCATTTTGTCTTTGTGTCCTTCCAGACGATCCTCTACATCTATACCAAATTTCATCGAAATCCGTTCAGCCGTTTAAGCTACAAACTGCAACATACATCGATCAATCTAAACTTTTGCATTCATAATATTAGTATGATTAGTAAGATTACGTTTATTAAAGTAAATGTATATTATTTGAGATGTTTTAGATTTTGTTTTTCAAGATTTAATAAATTATGTGATTGAATAAAGTCTAAAGCCGAGTACCATTCGCATAGAGCCGCTCGTTGCGGTATCATCTTTACAATAACTACCGACAGCATAAATGTTCGCCGTGTAACATGTAACATCATCTCTCGTAATGTTAGTACCCACCCTTAAATGTAAGAAACATCTCAGATACTTTACGAGTATATTTATTGTGTTGACGACAAAGAGTATCTGATAAAGGATTCTTCTTTGATATGAACCTATTCTGAATCCGAATCTTTTATTAGTTATTTTATTTTGGTTTTAAAATGATTAAAATCCTATCTAAAGATTTTTATTCCTAGATTTTTAATACAGTATTGAAGATATTTTATAAGACGTTTAGATTTAGTGAACTTTGAAGTAAGTCCAGTATTTGTGTTATTGTTTGTTTAGTTTATCTTTGATTTATTTTAATGATGGTAATTCCGGAAATCCACTGCATACCAAAAACATTTCGTTTTTCAGTTTACCAATAAAACATTTTTGATGTACTATCTGGGAATCTAGCGGTGGTCCTAAAGAGCTACAGTTAGAACGTTTTGTACTCAATGTGTACAAAACCACGTGGAACCAACAGGACGCTGTTTTTTAAATGTAGCTATACGAAAATGATCGGTCAATACACAGTAATTAGCTTTCGTTCCGTAGCTTGTGTAACTCTTTACTGTGTTATTGTTGAAAGGAACATGGCTATTTTACTGTAAGTGGTACACCGCAAAGGGTTTTGGCTGTACAAAGGGTTGTGACTGTTTGTTTTGGGTACGGAAGTAAGGTATATGTACTTGACCTGTTTTTTGTTTACAACGTTCATGTTCAAATAATTATTGTGTGTTATTATACCATGGTGTTTATTAACTGTACCAAGTTTCGTGAAACTTTCATCGATAATATTTGCGCTCGTAGAATTGTTATTTGCAATTTTAAATTCTGATTCAGCGGTTCATTTCTGCGTAATGAATATTATTATTACGTGTGAATTTTCTCTGACTGTATTTCAGTTGTGCGTCGGAATGCAGCAGAATATTTATTAAATTTGTAGTTACAATTTATAGAAATGTATGTTGTACAGTCAGCTACATTTATATTTACAAAACTAGATATATGTATAAGCTTTCAGTTTCAAAAATATGAATCTTATTCACTAATAACATATACATATCGTAGGTCATACGGGCAGTCAGGCGCATATATGTTTTAATAGGTAAATCTACACATTTTTTGTCGCTGACTGTACAAGGCTTTAAAACGGATTCCAAAACCAACTGGATAGTGTGCCAATTGTAAATTAAAGTTTGATAATCGTTAAAATGTCATAGTTATAATGTCAAGAAAGGTTCTTTTTATTTTTTTTTAAATTCTTTGAGTTATTCTCTCTAAAGAATAAGAAAAAGTTTCATGAAAAAGGTAGCGTTTACAGTCCGATGCAGTTCTTAAATCTAAATTTGAGCCATTGTCAGTCGTTTTCGGTCTATGGGATAAACTGACAATTCCGTATTATGCGAAATATTTTCTTTCAAGCCGGTTTTATATTTTAAGACTAGTTACTCTTTTCTTAACATGAAAAGGCCGAAGATATACAAGTTCTTAGGGTTTCCACATTCGAGTAGCTTCGAAAAGGAACATTGAGTTGTTTGTTACCAAGTAGGATATTTTGTGAATACAACTTGAGTACTTTTTTTAAGTTTATTATAATGTCCGATTTTTAATCTCAATAGTGTTTTTAACTTATTATATATAACAAAAGTGTGAACAAGTTAATAAAAATTAGACATCATGATAAGGAACGAGATGGTAGAATTGCAACGCACATTTTGCGTGCATAGTTTACATAAAATACTGTATTTTCTATACTCATATACTAATATTATAAAGAGGAAAGATTTGATTGTATTTAACGGCCCGCATAACTACTGAACCTACTTAAATAATTTATTTGTTAGGCAGCTACATTATCAACGAGTATAGACAAAAAAATTAAAGGGATATCCACGGGAAAGGTATGTATAAAGCAGAAAAGATATGTGACATATATTCTTTGCCACCCAAGCGAAGCAGGGGCGAATGCCTATTATTGTAATCTTGTTTTGACAAAACAAATGCTGTATTCAGCTCGTGTAGTTTCTTTCTTGATATGAACTACAAAGAAAGTTCGATAAAGGATTGCCTAGCCTTTGAAAGGTTGGTATCGAGACGAAATACAAGTTTTACTCTAGCTCAATTTACCAGATTTTCTTGAATAAAATATTCTAATTTTAATAAGTAAATGTTATATTTTTAATACAGAAATAGTATGCCTTAATGTTTGTTATGGTAATAACTAAGCTTAGTATCTCAGGTTGAGATAAAACATAAGATATTGAATTTGTAGTCAATTGCAAAATTACAAAGTAAACATAAAACAATTACGAATCACTTTAAAGCCTGTAAAATTAGCATTTTGTATGAAAATAAACATTATATTCCAAGAGAACTTCAACATGGGAGGCTTGGTAATATTTAAAACAATTAATATGAGATGAACAAACTCGAAAGTACCGTATCAATTTCTTTACTATAGACATAAAGAGGCCGGCTTTATGTAGAGAATGGACATAGACCCGGATGAAACTATAAACATTTTCTGTTTATGGCGTATCTTTCTTTTATATCCTTTATTTTGGTGATACGACTATTAAATTCTATTGTTTGTGAATATATTCCATACATAATGTTGAATAATATATTTGTTTAGGTCAAACATTTAAAATTCATGAGATTTAACAAAGTTCTGATAAATTTTGCTAATTTAGGGCCTGTCCCACCACTGGCTGATAGAGGCTCAGATAGCTTAAAAATGACGTCACTATCAGATAAGGTAACAAAATCCGTAATTCCCTCACATATTTTACACGTTAGATTGTTATCAGACAATTTACCATTTTGGTGGGACAGGCCCTTAGTTATTGTATTTAGTGTGATTCTTTTTAAACTGCAAATTCGTAAAATAAACAATGAAGTTTTGAGTTTAATAATATGCAAAAGCAAATGCTGCACAATTTTAATTTTGTTGCAAGCACAAATGCATTTCTCTTACAAGTGACCATTATTTACTTACTGTCTCAAAGGACATTGTGACAATGCCAACAATGGGGCATCTTCAAATTTGCAAATTATTTTAAAGAAACTTCAACGGACTGTATTCGATGATTGGTTTTTGCGAATCTTGAAAAGGTCATTGACTGCATAAGCGCTATTGTCACCACGAAAATTTTATTTTAAATGCTTAGCGTAGCATAGTTCCATCTTGTAATAAGATATCTTAATTTTTAAACCCAGGTAATCAGAAATAAAAACGTGTTTTTTAAAGTCGCTTTAGCTTTTGCACGCGACTACGTCCGGGTGGCATTAAAAAAAATAAAAGTGAGTAGCCTATGTCTTCTTCTAGACTATAATTTATGTCTATGCCAAATTTCATCGAGATCCGTTCAGTCGTTTAGGCTACAAGCTCTAACAAACATCCATCCATCCATATAAACTTTCGCATTTATAATATTAGTAAGATTTCATCTATGTTTGTCTATTTCAGCTACGTACAGTTTTTTTTAACAAAAGTATCGTAGTAAACTACATACATGTATTTATTTATTTTAGACCATTTCCGTGTAAACAATAAATTCCAATGCACTAACAATGCCTTAAATTTCGTTAAATATTTTACATTTAAAATATGTCTTCTTACTAGACAACCACTTAGATACTTAAATAAATAATAACAGGGTCTGGCTCGGCTCTTGTATATTAACTTGTATACTTCATCACAAAGCGATACAGCCACCAACTTTGAATGCAAAATAAGCTTTAATAGTTCCTACTAATAATTCAAATTCCATTAAAAAATGTTTAATATTTATACTAAGTTTGTTTAACTAATCTAAAGATATCGTTGACAATTTGTGTCAAATATTTAAGTACAAATTTCGGATTGTAAGAATTGAAAAAAAAATATTGTCATCAAAATAATGTAATTAAACATTTTTTGTAGCAAACTTTAAACTTAACATAGTTCATATTTTAGCATTGACATTGGAAATTACATATAATGTATTTATTTATGTTAAGTTGTAAAATTAGTTTCTGAACTTTAGCAAACGAAATACGAGCTGGTTCAAAATAGGGTAACTTTTAGAATGTTATCGATAAAGAGTTCTTTAGAAAACTCTCCGTTAAATAAATAGGTTCATCCTTTTATTCGCTGTACGTTTTCTAGTAATAAGGTGCGCTTCTTTATATCCGTGATAAAGAAAACGATCCACCGGCGTTCGAGCTTCATCAACACGGATATTAATTATGTTCAAAATGCTTTCCGCGCTCTACCCAAATTGTTAAATTCGATATCTCACCAGCGTTCTTGCAGACGTTTATTCTTGGTCGTTAATTTTTACCGCGTAAAGATTATAATTTAATTAAGCAATGCTGAATTACATCATCATTCATGCTAATATTATAATTGCGAATGTACGACTTGATGTTTGTTACTACGTATTGCCAAAACTACTTAACAGATCTCGATAATACTTCGCACTGATGTAGAAAGTAGTCTGGAAGAACACATTGACTATTTATTATTATTTTTTATATTCCGCATTAACTAAATCGCGGAAAAAACCAGTAGGATATATAAATGAACTGATAATTCTCTTATTAAGATACTGATCTTGATATGTGATTGAAGAAATGTCTTATGTAGATGTTGCACGCGACTTTGTCTGCTTGAAATCAAAAAGTATAATAAAAAGTACGGACTATGTTATAAAATGATAGCGTAGCTTTTTAATGGTGAAGGTTTTTTTTTTATTGGTCCAGTAGTTTTTAAGTTATTCCAATACATACAAAAGTACAAACCTTTCCTCTTAATAATATTAGTATAGAAATACAGATTTGTTTATATCTATGATAAAATTATGATAAATAGAATTAATTAACACTCATACACATAATTAATTGGTTTAGTAAGTCGATATAATTTTAGCGATTTACTTGTTTTATAATTAGTAAGTAACCAGCCAAAGAAGTGTTCGTAATAAGGCTTCTTTGTGACGTTAACAACGCAGAATAGACTCAATAGGGCTCGGACTTTGACATGTCGTTATCGAACGAGACTTTACTTAACTGGAGATTCTTTGTCAGCCAGAAGCCTGAAGGCAAGGAATTGTAAAAGTGTTTTATTTTTAATTTTTATCATTTATTTTGTTTAAAATAATGTACAGAATTGAAAAAAAACTAACAAGGAGGTCAAAGTAATGATTTTATTGGGATATTTTGTCTCAATTTTTTTATAGTGGTATTTTGAATATAAATTTTGTTATTATTAATTGTTTATTTCAAAATTTAATTCTTAATGTTTCATTACGTTGACCGTAATCGTTCTTTGATTATGAACATTAAAACCCTCTTCATAATTCCTTTTAACATTGAAATGTTAGAAGGAATTTATTATGAGGCTCTGATCCCAAAATGTGTATACTAGGAAATCTTAATTTATGGAAGGATATTCATGTTTGAAATTCGTGGATATTGTAAAAATGTGGCTAGCGAGAACTTAACTAGCCTTATTAGGAAAATTTATAACGCTTTATAATTTATGGGGTTAACAGATTTAAAAATTAGTTAAATAGGAACTACCATAAGATAAGATTAGATAAGTTAAGAAGTCTATTTTAATTTTTCAATCTACTAAAAATAAAGTCTTGTGATTCCGATTTTAGTGGTTAAAAAAGACATAAAAATGCCGTTACATATTTTAAATATACAAAATATAACATTTTTTTAGAGATATGTCATTATTAGCTATTATAATTGGGAATATAATTGGGAAATGTAAACATGTAATACAAAACCTGTTACGATATTGAATATCACAATTTTCGAAAAGCTTAGTAAGCGTCTAAATTATAATTAATAATCCGGCGACTTAATGAGGCCGGAAGCTGAAGAAAGATGATTTTCTTTTACATCGTAATAATGAACGTATTTTATTGATATAAGTAGAAATTTAGAAGGAACTGAAGACAATTAGATGAAGCGATTCTTAGAATTACATTACTTTATTTCATGTAAAATTTAAATACATGGCCTTTCCCACCAAATTGTAAATTGTCTGATAACAATCGAACGTGTAAAATATGTTATGTTAATATCGGATTTTGTTACCTTATCTGACAGTGACGTAAGCTATCTGGGCTATATCAGCCAGTGGTGGGACAGGCCTTTAATGATTTAGAATTACAATATTTTATTATATCCATTTTTTAAATACATATTACAATGTATTCTGTGGAAAGTAGAAGAAAGTAAAGTTGGTGATGATGATATTTGTAAGATACCAAAAAAGATTGAGTGATTTGTTGTTGGAAAAGGCTTGGTTTGACAATGGACGAATTGTACTTACTCGTATTATAATCAGTTTGTAGTCAAAATGATATTATTTGCCACTAATTTAAAAAAAATAGTGTTTTTAATTCGTAAGGTCAGATAGTGATATAAAAAGTGTATTAATTACAAGCTTTAAACGTAGCATATACGCCTTATTAAAAGTGTCAGCGACAGAGTTTGCAGTTTTCCTATATTATAAATGATCAAAGAAATATTCCATAATAGAGACGTCTTCTTTGCCTTTATCGCATATTCAGTTAACGTATAGGTTATTTCCGTTCTTTCAAACAAAATATAGAAGAAAACATGAAAATATGTTTACAGACATGTGAATAATTGTTTTTTGTAGTTCTTTTATTTTTTATTATGTAGATAATGATTTGAATAAATTTTCTGTATATCTACTTAAGAGACACATATGTTTTCATTCTATATGTATAAGACTAGCTGTTGTTCGCGACCTTCTCCGCGTTTTTTTTTTATAACATAAGATGGCAAACGAGCAAGCGGCAACCTGAATCCGCCAAAATGGCGAAGCGACCGCTGCCCATAGACATCTGCAATTGTAGATGCGTCGCCTACCCTTATCCGACGGAGGACGAGACGCACATAAAGACGATATTTCCTCTTCCTATGCATCTCCTCCATCAAATCCACTTCCCCTTACCATCCTCTCATAAGAAAAGGGTGGTAAAGAGAAAGGGACTTAAATTAGGCCTCCGGCACCACACTCGTCAGACGAAACACGGCATTGGTTCCATTTCACGCCTGTCGTCTGTGTGGTCGTGGTATTACACCGGGCATGCCCATTCGTGCTGAGATGTTAAAGCGTGCAACGTGAATGTAGTTTATGACTGATAATATAGCTTTGTAATAGTGAAAGAATCTTTGAAATCGTCCCGGTAGTTTTCGAGTTATTCCAATACATACGAAAATTTAAAAATACAAATCTTTCCTCTTTATCATATTCGTATAGATACATGCTTGTTTGAGGTTATATAGGTATATTATAGGTACACTTTTTTATACATTACAATTAGATGTTTAATTAGGAATATAAATTGTCGAGTAATAATAATTTTAATCAACGATAAACTTCAAGCAACCTTTTAGTATCTAATAATGCTACCTTTTTAAAGCTTCCATAATTCCAGATGCTTATTTAGGCTATAACCATTACCCAGTGTTAAATAATTTCAAGAAATAAGTAACAAAATTTCTTAGAATCCAATAACCGTTCAGTTTTAATAACCTTAAATAAAATAACATAACGAAAATGTAATTCACAAATTGTTATTAAACAAAATAAAAATTAATGTAGTTGATTTATTTTTATGTAATAACTAGCTATTGCCCACGACTTCGACCACGCAATATTAAGATAAAAAGAAGCCTATAATATTCATGTTTATTTCAGCTAACCTTCAGTGTAAGTCCGATCGAAATCGGCCCAGCCTTTTTGAAGATTACCCGGAACAAATGCGGCTTGACAGACAGACTAAAAAAAATTAAAATTCGATTTTCGTTATCAGCAATGCATACATAATTTTTCCGAAATCTTCAATTTTTCTTTTAATATTACAAATGGACACACCAATTCTGTTATATGTATGAAATAGAGATAGATAGATTTATGTCATTGAAATGGGTATAGTTCATATTCAGATTTGTTTTGGTAAGTTTCATTTGTAAACGAAATTGACAAATAGTTTAAAGCGTTACCTATATATATCGTAGGTGTGTAGATTTGTTGCATGTCACGGCGCATTAACTAATACATTACGACGATTACCAGAAATCCAGTGAAATAGCGCCTACTTACTTCGATCAATATGAACGTAAGTCGCCCGTGAAGGAACATTGATGGGGTCTATTTGAATACGTGATAGATTTACATTAAAATATACTAAAGATCTACTAAGATTTTGTTAGAATTTTTGAACCCGTTTTTTTTTTACTAGAGAATGACGGAATAAGATGACTCTTGTAAACGCAAATCTTAGAAAGGTTCGAGACAATGGGAGAGGATTATTAAAGTCATAGTAAGGTAATATGGTTTTAGAAATACTTTTTGGCCAATCGTTCTGATTGTTCATGCAAAGAAAGTTTATCAATTTATTTTTTCAACGTCTTTATGTAAACTAGTTGTAAAACTATCACGTGGGCTAAGCAAAAATAAAAATACGACCGGATTGTGCCAACTGAGATCTAAAATTGTATCTGCATCGAATCTTCGAGACAATTTTCCAACTTTTAACCTTTTCTCGCGCCCGGCAATTTTCATTCGTGACTCTGGCAACTACATGTACTGCAGGATTCTGGTCGTTGAGACAAGCTTCAATATAACTTGGCCCATTTTAAGTTACATCTTTGTTTAACTTCGTTAATACTGTACTTAGGTGTTCAATACTTTAACACTAAACTTGTGTTGTTTAGTTAAAGTTAAAAATGTAAACTAGGTTTTTTAAATACTTAAGTTTTAACCTTTACAAGCTTAAATTAAGTTTTATCAAGTATTTATAATGACATCTACATAGCTAAACCTACATGAAAAAAAATTAAACTGTGTCTTAATAAAAACATAACATCCAAAACTATTAAAGTTACTAGCATTTGTTAGCGATTCCGTCAAATCAAAAAACAAAAGTAAGTAACCTATGTGTTCTTCCAGACTATCCTCTACACCTATGCCAAAATTCATTGACTTCCGTTCACTAGTTTAGGCTACAAACTCTAACAAATATACATCTAAACTTTCGCATTTATAACGTTAATAAGCTTGGTAAGAATGGTAAGATTGCCATTTTAAATGTTAAATAAATCATTATTGCTTAATGTAAATAGGGATGTTTAAATTATTCAAAACAAATACGTACACAAACAGCAACATATATTAGACACGAGTTGTATGACTTTTATCATGAACACAATGCAAGTGAATGCAAGTCACACTCGACAGGAACAATGCAATTTCTTGGCCGTGAGAATTTATATGAATTGCTCGCAATTTGCATGTTACTTGCCCAAGCTAGAGCTCGTGTTATATTTCTACCATGTTAACTTATACAAATAACACTCATAGTATTAATTTAATTTACAGTAAATATAATATGCACATTTCATTTGATTTTAATAGATTGCTAATCATAGTATTTAGTTAAATTATATGCATTTTTTCTGTTTTTAATAAACCTATGCTTTTAAAGCAATATAATTGAACATTTAATATCTATGTTAAAAATATGCCATAACTAGCTTTCATCCGCGATTACGTCCGCGTGGAATTAAAAAAAAACAAAATTAAGTAGCCTATGTGTTCTTCCTATTCCGGAGACTATCATCTACAATGCCAAATTTCATCCAGATCCGTTCAGTCGCTTAGGCAACAAATTCTAACAAACATCCATCCATCTAAATTTTTGCAATTATATAGTTAAAATACTAGTAGGATTGTAATATTTATTTAAAATGAATTCTATGATAAAAAGGGTACAGGCGTAATACTGTTACTCTTTTGTTGAAGAACAAATCATCGATAATTTGCGCTTCGAAGTTAAGTCGAGGAGAAACCCTTTGAACAATTACGATAGAGGGGATACCTTATTTCTGCTTAGTTAGAGACTTACGACGCAATTTTAGAAATTCGCATGATTCGTTTTATTTTTAAAAAATTCACAATTCAGCTTTGGTGGATGAAAATCACAAATGTAAATTCAAAATTATTTATTACTAGCCGTTATTCGCGACTTCATCTACGTGAAATTTAAAAATAGAGCCTTACTCACTGATAACGTAGCTTTTTAATGGTGAAAGAATTTTTGAAATCGCCCCAGTAGTTTTTGAGTTATTTCACTAAATACGAAAATACAAATTTTTCCCCTTTATAATATTTGTACAGATTTAATTGTTTTTATGAATAGAAAAAAAAATTAAAGTTTGTTAAAACATGAAAACGTCTGAATTGAATTTAGGTGTTCAGAGATTAATTAAGATTTTAATTGATTGAAATAGAACCTTCCCAGTCTTTTAGTGGAATTGTACTAAAGATATATACAACGATTGTTGACGAAATCTGAAACGTAGACTTAAGTTCAGTATTGCAGACTTTAATTACAACTGCTTTAATAAGGAGATAAGAAACATAAGAGTAAATCTATAATAATATTTTATAGAGAAAACATTTATATTTTTGTATAAGACTGTTCCGACCCACCATAAGGGATAAGGGCAAGTTGATGATGATTTATATTTTTTATATGTATTTGATTCACGTGAAAATACTGAGCCAGTTTAAAATTTTTGTTTTAAATATTAGTAGATTTTTGTTAATTTACTAACATCTCCTTTAAAAGTTCCGACTAAACTTGTGCAAGGATATGGTTCATGACAATAGTCGAATGGCGGGATTCGAACCGTCGACCCCAAGATCGGTAGTCCGTACTCCAAGCCATCAGGCTATTGGCGCTTTATAAATAATTCTTTACCATTAAATAGGTAATTTGTTTATGAGTAACATAGGCATTTTATCGTTTTTTAATTTCACTCGGACGAAGTCGTGAGCAACAGTTAGTATTGCTGTGTTAAGAATACGCTATTAGTAACTTATCATCGATACTTTCATAAAAATAATGCAAGTTCTGCAATCTGCAATAGTGAGTTAAGAAACTTTTATTTTACACGTATTGAATCTGCCAAGCAATTTCCCAAGTTTTAACTTACCTAGCGCTTGGCAATTTTTATTTCTTGTCTAGTATTGCGGATGTTGTGATAGAGACATGGGCGCCAATTTAACTTGAGCTACTTTTACGTTCTGTTTTTCAAAACTAACCTAGACTCGACGATATAAAGATTTTTTTCTGTACTAATATTATAAAGAGGAAATGTTCATTATTCTTTTTTATTTTACAACAATGTACTATTCTAGGTGTTGCATATTAATATTATTTAAGTTAATTTAAAACGTTACCAAGTATTCTGTATATATCTATACTAATATTATAAAGTTTACAGTGGTAGTGCCCGCTTTAACATCATAGCACGAATGAGCCGGCACGCCCGGTGTAATATCACGACCACACAGAAGTCTGGCGTGAAATGGAATCAATTCCGTGTTTCGTCTAATGAGTTTGGTGCCGGAGGCCTAATTTAAGTCCCTTCCTCTTTACCACCCTTTTCTTATAAGGAGAGGATGGGAAGGGGAAGTGGATTTGACGGTGGAGGAGATGCATAGGAAGGGGCAACATCCTCTTTATGTGCGTCTCCTTCTCCGTCGGATGAGGTTAGGCAACGCATCTGCGATTGCGGATGTCTATGGGCAGCGGTCGCTTCGCCATTTTGGCGGCTTCAGGTGGCCGCTTGCTCGTTTGCCACCTTATGTTATAAAAAAAAATATTATAAAGAGGCAAGATTTATATTTCTGTATGTATTGCTATAACTCAAAAACTATTTTACTGATCACAAATATTCTTTCACCATTATAAAGCTACGTTATCTGTGAGTAAAATAGGCTACTTTTTTTTTAATTTCACGCAGGCGAAGTCGCGAGTAACAGCTATTATTATATAAAAACCGTTTGCTATCGTCCCATTGTTTGTCAATTTACTAAAAAAATTAGTCACTAAAATTTAAGACTTTTGTATTTACTACATTAGAAAATATCGAATATTTATTACACCCATATGTATTTAAATCACGAAGTTACTTAAATAAAATACAGGTTGCCGGAGTTGGTAAATTAGTTCAAACACGTAAAGTGCAATTAACATTTAAACAACATTTATTCTAACAATAGCATTGTGAATATAAATTAAAATGAAGTTTTTTTTGTAACAAAAAGATTCATTAGCGGCATACATTAAACGCTTTTGTGGAATCTGCGCTGTGAATAATGCGTCAGTGGGGAACACCGGAGTGCAGATATACAGCGCTAGGCCCTAGTCACTAAATAGCCAAATAAAATAGAATATTCTAGACCGTAACAGCGTCTTTAATTATAGTAATATTACAAATGCGAAAGTTTAGATGGATGGATGTTTGATAGAGTTTGTAGCCTAAACGGCTTAACGGATCTGGATGAAATTTGGCATAGATTTAGAGTATAGTCTGGAAAAAACACATAGGCTACTTGCTTTTGTTTTCTTTTTAAATACCACGCCAGTGGAGTCGCGGGCGAACGCTAGTAACATTATAAATGCTATAGTTTACAAGAAAGAACACATAGGCTACTTACATTGTTTTAATTTCATGCGGACAAAGTCACGGGCGAAAGCTCGTGGAGAGTAATTCCATATTTTACTAAAATTTTGTTGTGTGTCTTGTTATAAGTGGCGCTAACGAAGTGAAATGATGAAGAATCTATTGAGGATTCTCGTTAATCATGTAATT
>NW_013526915.1:784868-810788 GCF_000836215.1 Papilio polytes | reverse complement strand
AAGCTTTATAAAACATTTAATTAATCGTATAGATTTTAATTCACTTATGGCCAACTACGAAACGACATTTATCTATGTAACAGCGCCTTAAATTAGAAGTCCATGCTTAAATTACATTACGTTTTTGGCATTTGAAAGACTAAACGGTGCTTACTGAAAGTGTTTGAGAATCGTTTCAGAATTTGGTTGTTATAGGCCGATTAGTGTTAGGCTGACCTAAGGTTCAACGTAGTAAAACTCAAGTTACATAGTTCGGAAACGAATTTCATAAAATTATCGAACTAAAAACACTGACGAATGGTTCAATTTTATCATACTTATGTTATAAATGTGAAAGTATAGATGGATGGATGGATAGATATATGTTTGTTAGAGTTTGTAGCCTGCTGGACGGATCAATGAAACTTGGCATAGATGTAGAGGATAGTCTGGAAGATCACATAGGCTACTTGGTTTTGTTTTTTTTTATTACCAAGCGGACGGAGTCGCGGGCGACAGCTAGTATAGCTTTATACATAGCTGGGCAATCGGTCATCGTTCAGTTCAATTAAAACTAATAATTGTAGAGTAGAAAATTAGTTAAGTATTTTTTTCAAAAACTCGTGGTTTAAAAAATCAAAGATAGTTAAGGCATTATCACAGCATTATTACATGCCATTTTTTGAACCATCGTTATTAAAAAACGTATTTCATCAAAGCCACATGTAGGTAAAGTTCACGTTTATTGCAATATTAGTTCTTGAAATTCGCATATTTGTTTCGGTAATATTATCTAGCATCCACATCTGTTCCCTCAGGCTTACTACGTTAAATATCACAATATAATACTTGGTTTCGAATAACGCGTTTCAATGAGTATTTAAGATAAGACACCAATGATGTACGCTAATTGGAATATTAAGATAACACATTAATTAAATTCCAAGACTTGTGTGAAGTCAACCAACCCGCAGTAGGTCAGGTTGACTATGGCCTTGTCGCCCCTAATTTAGGGTAGGCTCCGAGCCCCTCAGTGGGGACGTTAAGCTGGTGATGATGATGATATTAACTTTAATGAAACTTAAATATTTTAAAAGAATACTGAAGAAGATAAAAGATGAATTGTATGAAAATAGTTATAAATAGTATGGGAGTGTATTCTGATATGACATCTGATAGAGATGTACTGTAGATTACCGACGCTTAGTAGAGAAAAGGTGATGAATTTAATTATTAGGCGCAGAAACAGTGGTACATCCCGCTTTAACATCTTCGCACGAATGGGTCGGCTCGCCCGGTGTAATACCACGACCACACAGAAGACAGGCGTGAAGTGGAATTAATTCCGCGTTTCGTCTGATGAGTGTGGTTCCGGAAGCCTAATTTTAGTCCCTTTTCCTTTCCCTTTCCGCCCTTAAGGGAAAGGATGGAAAGGAAAGGTAAATTTGAAGGTGGAAGAGAAGCGTAGGAAGGGGAAATGCCCTCTTTATGTGCGTTTCCTCCTCCGTCAATTAAGGGTAGGCAACGCATCTGCAATTGCGGATGTTTTTGGGCAGCGGTCGCTTTCCATTTCGGTGGATTCAGGTGGGCGCTTGCTCGTTTGCCACCTTATTTTATAAAAAAGAGTAGTAGTACATATTTGTTAGCCAATTGTATGTTCTGTTGGAATATATCTCGTAAAATAGATATAAAAGAACGATATTTTATTGAAGCCTCTGACACTAAATCCAATAATACTATACGAAACAAATTTATGTGTTTCGATATTGTTGGTAATAAATTATTGTTTTCATCGTTGTGATGGCCTCTGTGTAGATAAATACTTTGTTTCAATTTTATTTTTTCAAACGGTCACTGAAAATCACCGATAGAAGTAATACTTTTAAATTTTTTTTGTTTTATTTTTTCATTACATTAATTCATATTTATGGTAAGATACAAAATGGGATTAGATCACATTTTTAGATTACTAACCTCATCTATTATAGTAATCTTAATATTACTAGTTCTATATTGGAACGTTATTTTTTTTTCTATATTAATACTGGTAATATATTTAGTTTTATTAACCTCTAAAACATTTTTGTAAAATAAAAATGGGAAAATCAAGTTTCATATTTCATGATAGATAGTATCCCGTATTATACTTTGTTTCTTGCGTTTAATTAATATTGTGTTTGTTCTAGAATATTTGAATATTATAATTATCACAAATACAAGCTTGTTGTGTATGAGAATGTACGGAACAACTACAGTACTCTAGTCAGATACTAATTTCCCCTGATATTGTTAGTTTGTTTGCAAGAATTCATAACTATCTATACTATTATAATAAAACGTAAACACACACTTCTTAGTAGCCTAAGTTGACAGCAATTACAGCATATTTTTGAATAATTCTTTTTTTTAATAAAAAAAGCCCTACACTTGCGTCACGCGTTAGACTATATATTTTAACGCCATTAAACTTAGGGGGAAAATATTTTGGATAAAAACCCCAATGTGGGAAAGAGACCATAAGTTGCTGCCAACATCAAGGAAGCAAGGTTGTCATCATGTGATGTCATTTTGACATTTGTAATTTGACGATAAAATAAAATTTTCATAATTTCATGCAGGTGAAGTCGCACTGGAACAGCTAGTAAATATATACGCTATTTATTTATAACTAGTTAATAAAACAGTCACACCGCATTCATATGTACCTATACTCTACGCTGTTTTAAATTACATTTCTTAGCATTTTAATTTTATTAGTTTTGGACTAAATTGAAAAAGTTTAAGAGTAATCAAAACTGTTTCGTGTTAAGTTAACCTACAAATCCCAACCTAAGTATGTCATTCATAGAAAGGTAATTAATAGTTGTAAATAGAGATATAAAATATATAGACAGTGCAGACGCAAGGACGTTGGAAGCCAATCGGCACTGCACATAAACATTTCTTTAGTTATGTCGACGCTTACGGCACCCAAAGGTAGAAATGAGGTTTCCTTTCACGCTCTCGTATATTACATCCTTAAAAGTACATTTATAAGCTTGTAAAAATTTGTTTACGACGAGATTTCTGTAGCAAAGTATTCAAGAACGACTTCGAAATTATTCGGATAAATTTGAGTATGCGAATACTTATTCCTTGGTTTAAAGTTTTAAAAGGGTTCTATTATGCTATGATTTAAAATTGTACATTCCGTTTTAATTAGGATCTCTGAAAGTAACTACTGGCGGAAAATTGTAAAGAAACCCTTTGACTTGGTAGTGGGAAGAGAAAATGCTTACAAAGTGGAATGCTGTTAGCGTCAGGCTATCGACAAACTGAAATTCATTTAAGCAAAGATTTCCTTGGAGATTATTATAAATATTATTTTTATGAAACTTTATTTTTCAAAAATCGAACTGGTTAATAAACAAAAGAATAAGAGATATCCATCGCGAAATATGTTAGTTGATTTAATGGAAAAAAGGTTTTTAAATTGGATATACCTTCGATAATAATTATTGTTTGTGTAAAAGTGTTGTTATTGCTTAAAAGTTTTTTTATTATTTTATACTTTTAGTATTGAATATAAATGATGAAAAGGTAATTATAACATCAATATCTTTTCACAGTAAGTTATATACGTCAAATACCAGCATTATAATGTAATCACTTAGAAATGGCTGAACTGGGGATGGATGTACAATGCTATAAATCAGGATTTAGCTACCTACATTTGCGGTTAACTTTAATCGTGGTTATCATAAGAGCAGCCATTCACTATGCCGGCAACGTAATTCCAACGTGGAATTGCATAATAAAGTCTTTATGTAAATGTGGATTCCTGTGAGTGAAAATTGTACGAGTTACGGTGGTTAAAATAAATGACCTGAACTTGACAGATTCGGTTTTGCGATTGCTTTTTGTTGCTACGCAAAATTGAATTGTATAGAATCAATAGGGAACTATTGACTACAATATGCATTGAAAAACCATCAAAATGTATAGAAAAAATTGTAAATTGTTTTGCTATTTTGATTGCCTTTCTGCATGCTTTGAATTATTTTATTTTGACATGTAGCTAATAGTTACTAGACAATTCTAAAGGAACTAAATACTCGTTCTAAAATTCTATTATGTTAATATTATTATTCATTCTAATATAGAATAACTTGTATACATTTTTACAATGTCTGTCGGATTTAATAATAACAAATAGTTAAGTATAACCAGCGAGAATTCAGACGCAGTATGCGGTGCGGTACTATGAAAACGATGCGTTACTTGTCAACATAATAATTGTTCTCATTCGATACAAAAACACGATATTTTGTAATGTGTATACGACAATTTAATGAGGTATGGATTAAGAGCTAAATATAGTCGGTCAACATTGTAACAGGTTTATTTAAATATAACATATTACTTCTAGAAGTTTTTTGGTCCGTTTGTATAGTTTATAATAAAACGTGTCTTTTTAAGACAGGCGCACACCTTTGACTAGACTATCGCGTTACTGTTCTGCGATTGTCGATTGTTTTGCAGCCAGTTCAACTGTTTAGTGTGCAACTAAACAACTAAAAATGGAGTGTGCGCACTTCCATATAAGCTCAAAGAATCAAAGCGCGACTAAACAGTTGAGCGATAGTTTAGTCAAAGGTGTGTGCGTACTCTTAAATCCTTACAAATAAACGTGAAGTTAGGAATAAACTGAGTATAAACATAAATTTGTATAAATTTTGCTTATACTCAGTTTATTCCTAAGTTTAAATTTATTCCGAGTTTATTTGTAAGGCTGTTCGTATCTCGATCTTGTCGTACCATTCTTACAACAACGACCGTAGTTTCTCATTCTAACCAGATCCAGTTTTTACATTAATAGCAATTAAAACGACTTCATTTCTACGAAACATAAAGCGATATACTCCCACATATGGAAATTATTATAAATCATGTTTTAAAACTAAGTTTGCAGTTAAGTTTAAATGTGGTTATCTTCTAAAGCCATTTCAGTGTGAGCAATGTAGTTCTCAACTGAGCGTTATAAAGTCTTTATGTAAATGTAACGCGGCAAATGAATATTGTTAGATGCAACGTACTGTCCTTTGTTAGTGATTGCTTTGTTTTGTAATTAAAACGTTAATGGATTTAAAATTAATATAAACATCAGAAATGTCTAAGTAATATGATGAAGATTAAAAAGCTTCCAAAAGATATTAAAGCATCTATACAGTTAATAAAATTGGAGCGTATGTAATATCGCAAAAAAAAGTGCATTTCGACAAAAGTATTTGTGTTTCTGATAAAGAAAATCGAGTTTCTTTTTAAATTTTTGCCTGTCTGTCTAGTTTGCAAGCCGTATATGTGCCGCAAAATCTTCGAAACGACTCTGCAGATTTTACAGGACTTTCACTGGAGGGTAGCTGATGACGGCGGGCATATTACAGGCTACCATTCAAATTCCCGGGCAACCGTTACTTTTTTCTTTCCTTCTTGTATTAGGGCAAATTTCGATATTATACAGGCATTCGGTTGTTTATGATGTAGCCATAAATTAATTTAACTTGATACTAAAAATAAATTAACTCAAGTAAAAGATAATTTTTAATAACTGTAAAATCAAAGCGTATTACGAAGCAACCTCGGTTATGATTGAGCTTTTATTAATGTGCGGAGCCGGAAATTGCATTGTTTCTCTCATAATAGACACTTTTGTAATATTCAAGACGAAATTTCGTGGCTTCTCGGGGTTTAGACGTCTTCCCGACAAAGAGATGAATAAATTTTGCCATTATTATAGAAGTCTGTTTAGTATATTTAGCGAAATCAGCTGTTAAATTAAAAATTACAATAATCTGACTGAATGTAACATTTTAATAGCTTTAGGATAATGATCAATTTCACACTCAAGCGAAAATAGTAGAATTGTCTACTAAGTCTAGACTATCGCGTCTAGTTTACTACTACATTAAAAGTTGATTAGTGACTATCATTTTTGACCCTTAGAGTAAATTTAATAAAAGGAATCTACATTTCATTGAGTAACAATTAAAGAGAATCAGTGTGACAACGATTGGTGTACATAGTTTGTAGAATTAACTACTTAGAAACAGAGCAAGAACTAATATCGAGAATAGCCTTTAGACAGCAAACAATATGTTACAATTTCTGTATCCATTGAAATAATTGTTGGGCTGTGCATTTGTGTCGTACCGCGGTAGCTGCCACGTTTCCACTCGGATAATGCTGGCCAGTCGTTATCATCAAATCGAGCCACCATTGTATGCACGCATTCGCTCGTGATATTACCAATTCCTATTTTAATACGTCAGCTTAATCGTATTAGCTTAGTCGATAGAATTTATATAGATTCTCCACTAGCTTAGTTTGTAATTGGTTGAAATTTCAGGTGTTTTTAAAATTGAATTTTTAATACTGATGTTGTGAGGCTGAATTTCAATACAATGTGATCTAAAGAGGAATTATGCTAGTTAGAAAATTAATTTGATATTTAATGGACTTTTTATGATTAAAATATTTTATGGAAAGACAGTCGAGTAATTAATAACAATACAATTAATACTTACAGGAAGTGATTTCCGTCATTCATTATCTCGTAGCATGCTCATAAAGTTGGTTGAACAATTATACATCAGATGGCTGTATTTTTCGTTATTTAATGTGTTAATCCAATTGGGCCGGCGGATGTACTATTTCAGGCTTATTGGCCGCTGCAAACATTAAATACTGTTCAAACCGATTCTCTGTTCGGAGCTTATACTCGGATAAAATTGGATAAAGCTATCACGTGCTCCGCCGAGCGCAGCCTATTCGCATTGGAATCTTTACACTCAGACAGATTGGGAAACACTATTTAACGAACGATATAAACAACTACATTTGTTTCACACGTAAAAGGCTATCAAATTGTTGGACGAAAACGTGACTTCCAAATTCTCATAGTAAATGTTATATGTCATAGTCATTGTTCTCAATTGCAAATGTCTAAATTGACGTTACCATAATAACCTTGCTTCCTTAATGTTGGCAGCTTGTAGTTTATGGTGTCTTTCCCATATGAACGTTTTTTTCTAATTTATTTACCCCTAAGTTTAATAGCGTGAAAACTTATTGTCTAAAGCGTGTCGTAAGTGCAGGGATTTTTATTAAAGAAAGAATTATTCAAAAATATCCTGTGATTGCTAACATCCTACGCCACAAAGTAGTGTGTGTTTACGCTTTATTATATTAGTATTATATTATATTAGATTCAAATAAGAACACATCGAAACACTTAGAAAAATTTTTTTTAAGAAACATCATTGTTATAAACAACGTTTTGTAGAAACAATATCTATACTCGTAAATACCCTGATGTCAATAAGGTTCAATGAAATTTCTTTGTTTTATTTCTATCTTTACGACCCATAATTCAAGAAAATAAGGCACACTCGGGAAGAGGGCAATATACGGTATATTCTCGGTACTTCTTTGATACCCATTTATATCTGCCGCCTTTTTCATGTAAGGTTGTATGTTGTCCTTGAGACAGGGGATATTACATTTTTATTAAATGCACATTTTCATGTTTTATCAATTTTAAATAACAGTAAACAATAACACAATTTTTTTCTTCACGAATGTACTGTGAATATTTTTGTAGTAATAATAATGTTGTAAAACGTATTAAAGTAAAAGTCATTCCGTTTCGACTGATGACTGCATATGGAGGCCTACTTTAAGTCCTCCCCTTCCACTCTTAAAAGGATGAGAAGGGGACGATTTGGCAAACAACGTTGCAGATGAAGAATAGGAAGGGAATTATTCTCTTTCTGTGCGTCCCTTCCTATTTCAATTATAGTTAGGAAACAGCTGCGTATGTGGCTGCGTTCTCTATTTTGACTAAGATAACCGTTATCTCTTTTGCCTAGGTTATACTAAAAAGTATCAGAATAGTTTAATAAAGGTAACATAAACAATAGTGTACTTAAATACTCAATCTGCCTGAGAAAAATCGCTCCATTAACTCTCTTGGGGGCCGCAATAAACATCAAACCACTTCATCGTAAGTTCCAGCAGTTACGGTAATCGAATACCTTCCCCCGACCTGTAGAACTTAACCTTATAAATTACTTTGTGTTCACAAAAAACTTTTTTTAAATACAGTTATTTTGCAATAGATACTTTCTAAACAGACTGAGTTAAAAACTTAGTAAAATGTGGTGTAATGCTAGTAACCTTTTTAAGCTATACTATTATAATAAAGCGTAAACACAGTTTTTTAATGCCTAAGATGTCAGCAATTACCATGTTTTTGAATAATTCCTTTTTTAATAAAAAGCCCTACATGCTTTAGGCTATATATTTTAACATAATTAAACTTACGGGGTAAATATTTTGGATAAAAACCCTAATGTTTCCTACATTAGGGTTTTTATCAGACACCATAAGTTGCTGCCAACATCAAGGAAGCAAGGTTGTCACCATGTCATGTCATTTTGACATTTGTAATTAATAATTTGACAAATGTAAACAATAATATAATTCTTTTGTAATTTCATGCGAAAGAAGTCGCACGGGAACAACTATAGGTACATAAATTTGAGAAGAATAGTTATTTTTTTAAATACGATCTACGGGTTTTCAATTAAATCAAATCGAAAAAATGAAACTGTGCAAGCACCAAAGGAATAAAATTCAGAGATTATTCTATTTTTGTAGCTCAAGTAACCAAAAAAGCTATACCAAAACCAAATGACGTATCATTTAAAGAAAATTTCATAAGGAAAGTATAAAAGAGGCGAAATGCATAAAAATGTTAATAAATCTCAACATCATTCAACTGTCGGTTGACGCCCCCATATAAATAGCTGACACGGAGATATACAATTATAGCACAGCGTAATATCTGCTCGTAATAACGTTGCTTCCTTTACATCAATCATTTAGGATATTATTCATTTGTTCGTACAATAATTAACATCTATACTAATATTATCAAGAGGAAAGATTTGTATTAAAATAACTCAAAAACTACTAGGCCCATTTCAAAGTTATTTGACCATTAAAAATTTGACAAAAACATATTATGTCTACTGTTGTTGTTGTTGTTATTTTTCTATGTATGTCGTGTAAACCTATAATTAGGAAAAATTATCTGCATGTTACTTATTATATTGTGTAAAAATGTATGTGTCATAATTTTGTCCTGTTGGTTTATCTTAATAAATAAATAAATAAATAAAAAGCTATATCACTGAGTAACAGAGGCTATATTTTTTACTTTCTAAAGCTCCACGTAGACGATGTCGCGAGCAACAGCTAGTAGGTAATATTTTGCTAACATGTATATAATTTATAAGGCAAGTTATCTTACTAATATTATAAATGCAAGAGTTTAGATGGATGGATGGATGTTTGTTAGAGTTACTAAATGGCTTAACGGATTTGAATATAATTTGGTATAGATGTAGAGCATATTCTGACAGATCACATAGGCTTCTCATTTTTTTTAATTACACGCAGACGAAGGCACGGACGAAAGCTAGTAGTCAAGTAAGTGAACATAATATATTGTAGTTAGGGTTCATTGGTTAGAAATGTCTTTCAAATATTATAAACGATAGGAATCCTTGAATTACTTTAAAATATAAAAATTAACATCAGAACTAACAAAAGCGAGATTTTCAAATTAAGTTTTGCAGAATTAGTCCGAGTTAAATTACGTCGTAGTCGGCAACAATGTCCTAACCACAACATTTGTGCTCCATCTAACTGCGTGTACAGAACTAAACATTAGGGCGCCGTCTGGCTCTAATAACATCTGCTCCATTAACTCTCTTGAACTCACAGACATCAGGATAGCTTCGCGGCTTACCTGGCAACGTGTAAACAAATTTATCTCTTCTCTAATTACCTTAGTAGGACATTCGAAATAGGTTAACGTGTTCCTATCGAACTAAATTAGAGTTGCCCTAAATTTAAATTACATTCGACTTTGATCGAGAACACCCAGTAACTTCCATATTTAGAGACGCTTAAACGTCACTAAGAGAATTCTTTAGTGGTGTATTTGTAAGAGATATTTAAGCGAAGACTAACAGTGGCTTTAACCGTTTGCTTTGTTTTTTTAAATAGTTCAGCACACTTTAACTGTTTTCAGTTTCACTGTCTGTCACGGGTGCTACTATTTCCCTTAATTATCTTACTAATATTATAAATGCGAAAGTTTAGTTGGATGTATGGATGTTTGTTAGTGTCTGTAGCCTAAACGGCTTAATGGATCTCGATGAAATTTGGAATAGACGGAGAGGATAGTCTGGAACACATAGGCACTTTGTTTTATTTTAAATTACACGCGAACGGAGTCGCGGGCGAAAGCTAGTAAAGTTATAATTAAAATATGTACATAATTAAGAATATAAATAAATCATTAATTCTAAAGGTCAATTAGTAAAGCAAGACAGCGCAGGTCGCCTTATGCATGTGATATCGTACAAAATGGCTGAAGTTAAATGAGATCGCGTCCCATAAGTTGCGTTGCGCAGTAAACTGACAGCATATGGAAATTATCTTTACACCTTATTTTGTAAACAACTTTGAATATTTAAATATATACTTGGATATCAATTACATGATTCTGGTTTACTGGAAAACGATTTTAAATTGATGCAAATGCATATGTTTCTGTTATCTTTTTTTATATAATATAAGGTGGCAAACGAGCAAGCGGCTACCTGAATCCATCGAAATGGAAAGATATCTTAGGCAACAAAGAAGTGTGTGTTTACGCTTTATTGTGTTAGTATAGATATAAATATCTCTCTAATACTGTCAGAAATAATTAAGATACATATTAAGTTATTCTCAATCTATTTAAATATTGATAATATTCATGAAACACTTTTCAGGTATCATTTAATAACTTTGAGTTTCTCCCTTACTCGATATTTCCTTTTTCTTAAAACATCTATTAATATCAGGGAAATAAAAAGTATGTCGTTCAATTTCTCTATTCTAATATTATGTAGGTTATAATTCTAGTTAAATTTTCTTCTACAGATTTTTATATCAATATTAATGTAGCGAAATTTTCTCGAATATTCGATAATTTTAATGTAAAATAAAAATTTGTTCTTTTTCTTGTTCATGACACTAAAGTTTATTTATATTTGTTATTCAATAATTTCAAACCAGTCAACTGTATAAAATCTGTAAGTAAACAAATGCGTGATTTCCTTATTACATTTAAACACCAAAGGATGTGTGATTTTTTTATATATTTCATTTTATGGTTAAATAATAAAATATTTACATTCATAATCAACATTATTTTTACAGAACAAATATTGTTTAACTAATTTTTGCAACAGAAGACTTCTATTATAATTACAAATTAAATTCATACACGCTACAGACGTTCAGTCTCAACTGAACGAACTGTTCAGTCTCAATTGAACGAACTGTTCAGTTTCAACTGAATGAACTGTTCAGTTAAAACTAAATAAAACTTTAACTATACAGTTCGACTGTTCAATTAACTACCAGTTAGAACTGAGCATGTATAGCTATAGTTTCCGTGAAACAAAATAGCATTACTCTATCGTAGATAAATTACTTTAATTAACTCTAACTGCAATACTTCTGCGATTAGGTAGTAGTAGTAGGTTTATTCGTACTTGTATAAAGTACGTTATACAGTGTTAAGGGCTGTAGAGGGAAGGGTTAAAACAATAGAGGCGAGCACATAAATGTATTGTACAAGTAGCAAGTATCAGTTCCCTCTTAACTTCCGTTTCCGAGTACATAAATGTATACTTGAAAATACTTGCATAAATATGATGATTATCGGGTAATTTGGGTTCCATAAATGCTTGCATTTTAGAGTGTATGATTTAAACTCTCCAATAACAGTGTGAACTTACGGCAGGGAAATGCAAACAGCATAGACTTAGCAGTATTAATATATTCCCCAAGGTTCATAAATATATACATCTATACTAATATTATAAATAGGAAAGATGTGTATTTTTGTATGTCTTGAAATAACTCAAAAACTAATAAGTCGAAATTTTGCAAATTCATATACTATTAAAAAGCTACGTTATCAGTAAGTAACTTATGCATTATTTTTTTTAATTTCGCACGAACGAAGTCGCGAGCAACAGCTAGTTTACATTACGTTCGTTAATAATATTCAAAGTCAAAAATAAAGGGGTAAGCCCATTTATATTTGTCACACTGAAGGCATATTCAAGTTTCTATAGAATTGTAAATGTACACATATTGTTGCAGCTGACTGTACGTACGCGTTTGTTGCATTATAAATATTGACAACAGTGGATAGTACGAGAGAAATATTACAAAAACATACAAGTACTGTTACAGAACGCGTTGTGTACAGTCGTTACGCGAACTGAGCATGAATGTACATATAGTGTTGATTTTTGATGCATATAGAATACGCTGAATACAATATTGTTAGTACGGCAGATGTATCACCTTATACCGCGCGAGATCTTTCAAAATAATGTTTTATTCGACATGTCCCGTCTGTACGCGTTTTGTTTACTACAACATGATATTTCTAACTTCTAACAGAAAAGAATATTAGTATAATTTAAAAGGATCAGTCGAAAATAAATTTACTAAACCAAATAAGTTACAAAATGCAAAAAGAATTGATCTTCAATTTGTTACCTTAATATGTGTTGGAATGAATTTGAATTATTGATTGATGTAAAGCGTCTTCAAGTCCCAGGAGAAATCAGAACAAGTTGATTCAGCAAATATCAATAAGTCAAGCTAAGATCTGCACCTGACTTAATACAGAATCTTGTTTTAATTACGTTCATCTACTGATATCTAAGGGTGATAAATATCAAATATAAATGACCCATTATTTGTTGTCTTACCATAAAATCAATAATATTAATAATTATAAAAATCGTACAAAGCAAGTAAGGCAGACAGACAAGCAAACTATTTACATTCGTGACTATGTTTAGTAAACTGACGTGATCTGTATTTAATTGTATTATATATTTCGTAATTATTTTCATATTTGCATTCAATATTCGTAAAACGGTTGCTTTTTGTTACGTTAAAGGTAAATGAAAAGATTAATTAAGTCTTTGAGAGCGTATTAATTAACTTAAAAGCAAACGAATCGAATACTTCATATAATTAATAATTTATTTAATAGGAACCGATACATACAGTCGTTCATTTTTAATAACGTTGCAAATTGTGTAGGTGCGCATTGATCGTGTTTCAATCAGTTATAAATGTACGGTAAAGGGAAATAGATTGGCTCTATTAGTTCCGCCGTTAGTACTAGGTTTCCCTTTGACTTGGCATTGCATAATTCAAAGGGTTTCGCCTTGATTTCCCCTCGGGGTACGAGTTAGTATGAACATATACGTTGGGTGCAAATCTACATTATTTTATTTAAAATAATAATATTTCATGCTGAATCTATACTTACTATTATAATAAAGCGTAAACACACACATCTTTGTTGCCTAAGATTTCAGCAATTACAGAATATTTTTGAATAATTATTTTTTTAATAAAAAGCCTTACACTTACGTCATGCTTTAGGCTATATATTTTCACGCCATTAAACTTAGGGTCTAAATATTTTGCATAAAAACCATAATGTGGGAAAGAGACCATAAGTTGCTGCCAACATCAAGGAAGCAAGATTGCCAAGGTTTGTCATGTCATGTCATTTTGATATTTGCTATTAATAATTTGACAAATGTAAACAATATTTTTTTTTTATAATTTCATGCGGATGAAGCCGCACAGGAACGCTAGTAATGTAATAAAATTCAATCAAAACTATTTTTTGTAACAAACAAAGTTAAAATTATTATTACCTTTGTATAAATATCTATACATATAATTAAAGTGCAGTGTCTGTTTGTAATATCAAAAGAAAAATTCCAGATTTCGGGAAATTTTAAATTTTTTGTCTGCCTGTAGGTATATCTGTCGATTTTGACCTGACTTTCATTGAAGGGCATAGAACGGCGTATTATAAGCTACTTTTTTATTTTAATATTCGTGGACGAACTCGAGGGCAACAGCTAGTATCTTACTAAATTCTTATAAAATTAGGCTCTTAGTGATTAACGTGCCTGCGTGCTGCAGTAAACCTAAGCATAGATATATTTCAATTTATTAAAATTGAATATTAAAATTTCTCACATACATTATGAATAAATTCAAGTTACTTGGTACACATTTAAATTGAGGAACAAGTAGGGAGTTTAACTATATCATGTGTTACAAGAAATTTACTATCCGCGACGTCGTATGAACTACACTTTCTGAAATATGGAACAACTCCGGCGCGTACTTGAGAATACTTCGTTTATTACGTATTCGTGGAAACTGTACAGAAAGTTTCACATAATACGTATCTCTACGGTCATAATTTTAACATAGTAATATAAAAAGTTTGGATAGATGGATGTTTATCTCGTATCTCTAAAACGGTTTTATTTATATCGATAAAATTTGGTACAGATGCAGAACATAGTGTAGAACAAATATTACATTCACTAAGTTTATTTTAAACTAGTTGTTTCTCGCGAATTCGCCCGCGTGACATTAAAAAATATAGCCTATGTCACTCACAGATAAATTACCTTTCAAACGGTGACAGAATTTTTAAAATCTGCTCAGTAGTTTTTGAGTTATTTTAATACATAGAAAAATACAAATTTTTCCTCTATATAATATTAGTATACATTCTGTGCCGGCGGAGTCGATAGACAAAGCTAGCCTTTGATCAAATTAGTATCAAGGTATAATCTTCATAATATGTATGTCTACTTAGGAAATAAATAAAATTTGCTTTGACTTTCTTTGCTTGAATTGAAAACGTGTATCGTGAAATAGTTTCTCGTTAGGGCACGTTTAAGCTGCGTAAGAATTCTAGAGAGTCGAATTCATGCGAGCTATAGAACGAAAGAGCGGAATCGTAAAAGGCTTTTGGATTGAGAATGCTGAATCATCGCCGTGTCGAGTGGCACGGCGCACCGCACTACTGGTGACGTGCAATAACCAACTAGTGATGTGCTTATTACCACTAATAAAATAAAAATAAAATAAAATATAAAATCGATTACTTTGATACATACAGCAAATGTGTAAAATGTAAAATACTAGAAAAATGTAGTTTCAAATTATACGTTATGTTTACTGCCACAATAGTTTTTTTTTTATAATAAACTAGATGGCGACTTCGACTGTGTGAAAATAAATATGGCCTATGTTACTCACAGATAAATTACTTTACTAACGGTGAAAGAATTTTTAAAATCCGCCCAGTAATTTTTAAGTTAGTTCAATACATACAAAAATACAAATCTTTCATATTCTAAGTATGTACATCTTTATCTAAAATTAGTAAAATAAGAACAGTTATTCGTAAATCAGTATAAGCATTACACATTATTTAAATTGTGAACGCTATTTTAATAATTCTGAATCGTAATTTGCCTCACTACTTCTCACCTTAAGAACTAGCCTAATCTTGCACGAGATCTCAAAAGGAGGGTTTGAAAGACACAACCGGTGTCTCGTCGCCTGATGAAAACCCGCTCGAGTGTCGCTCAGCCCTTTAATATTCACCCCACTCTTTGTCTAGCGATTGACGAAAATCATAGACCGAGCCCCCGGCAAGCGGCAGCCGCCTCTCTGTAAACAGAGATGTAATTTGTTGTTGACGTCACTACTACTCTTTTGTTTTTCATTTCGTTATTTATTACCGTGGGTTTTTTATTGCTGAAACAGCTCTACATGTATTGACCTGTTTTTTCACAGAGAATTAAAAGTGTTACAGAAGGATTAGATTATGAACATAACATTACTAGCTTTTATCCGCGACTCCTTTGCGTGGAATTTATATCTATGACGTATTTCATCGAGATCCATTCAGTCATTTAGGCTACCAACTCTAACAAACATCCATCCATCCAAACTATTGCATTTATATTATTAGTAAGATTTTAGTATTCTGTAAAAATGTAAGTGTTTTAATAGTCTAAATATATACTATTGTGTAAAATGTTTGAAATAATATTATGTGCTTAAAATGCATATATGTTATTGAAAAGTCGACATATTATTCAAAGAGTAAAATAATTTCCTCGCCTATAACATTTAATATATAGAAGAAGAATGATTTTCAATAGCGAAACTTTTGTATTAAAATTTTTCAGAACACGTTTGTGGCAATGAAAAGAACAGATGCAAAATATAAATCTTTGCGCATTCACAGCGCCTTCATGAAGTAGAACAGGCGTTTGAGGAAGCAATATTGTGGAACATAATCACTTGCATTCAGGTATATAAATGCTGGATTAAAAAGGCCGTTTTTTTGGTATTACATACTGTACTATCCTTTTCTCGGTTGAAAATTTAGGTTAGGGCAGATTCTTATAATGATGGTTGTCCTTTTATAGTCTAACGACTAATCTATACTATTATAATAAAGCGTAAACACACACTTCTTTGTCGCCTAAGATGTCAGCAATTACAGCATATTTTTGAATAATCCTTTTTTTAATAAAAAGCCGTACACTTACGTCACCCTTTAGGCTATATATTTTCACGCTATTAAGCTTAAGGGATTTTGGATAAAAACCCTAATGTGGGAAAGAGACCATAAGTTGCTGCCAACATCAAGGAAGCAAGATTGCCAAGGTTTGTCATGTCATTTCATTTTGACATTTGCAGTAGATAATTTGACAAATGTCAACAATAAAATAAAATTTTCATAATTTATGCGGATGAAGCCGCACGGGAACAGCTAGTTTACTATATGGCATAAAAAGGCCTATATTTTTTTTTAATTAAAAGTAATCCATTTTATCAAATCTGTCGTTTTAAAAGTCAAAAACATTTATCGTAGACTTTAACTTAATAATTATCATAACTTAAATAGATAACTCTTTTATTAACAAAATGTAGCTAAATAACATTCAGTATTATGAAAACTATTCGAGAAAATTACTCGAATGTGCCGTGCTCTAAAATACTCAACAATACAAATTACACCCACAATTCTTTCGTAACTAAGACAAAACCTTTTGTCTTGCAGGAAATATTTGTGTACATTTACAATATCTTCTTCGTATATTTTTAAAAGTTCGTTATGTTAACAATGGTTATATTATGCGGTTTATGAATATTATAATTTTTGAAATGTAACGAGAGTTTCGTATCTAGATGTCAGTGTGGTATAAGCATAAAATTCACGTAGTCGCGAAGCAATCTCGAACTTAATCAAAGTTGCATCTTAGATAAAGCAATCTTAGTGCTACGAGCCACAAGCCGACTATATCTGTTGACGCCGTTCACCATTCGCCATTCCCGCGAATGTGACTTTTTGTATTCATTTAAAGTTTACCGACGTTGTATGCTGTATATTTAAATTAACTGTTTAAGTTTGCACAATGCATGCTTCTGGAACAATACTGTGTGGCCTGTCTTTGGAATTAATTTTAATGGAATCTTTATCGTAAATAACAATGTATTACAAAGATAACAAGGGAGACCTAATTTTAGTCCCTTTCCCTTTTCACCCTTTTCTTAAGAGGAAAAGATAGGAATGAAAAGGGGATTTGATGGTGGAGGAGACGCAGAGGAAGGGGAAATGTTCTCTTTATGTGCGTCTCCTCCTCCGTCAATTAAGGGAAGGCAACGCATCTGCAATTCCGGATGTTTATGGGTAGCGGTCGCTTTCCATTTCGGTGGATTCAGGTAGCCGCTTGCTAATTTACCAAGCTAAAAAAAGAGAGTGTCGTCTTAAACAAACGTGGTGGCGTGCAGTGGTCGACATTAAGGCAATCAGCCTGTTATGATCCGAGACCAGGCGTAGAGACCAGGATAAAGCGAGCTGGTGTGGCTGTGTAGACGCCCTTTAACCTACTTCGGGCATAGAACATTAAGTCAAGTCAAGTATCAAAGATATCATAAAATTAATTAGGAAAAAGATATTAGATTTTCCAATAGACTCATACTATCAGTATCGGAAGCGTAAAATACTCCACAATAGTTGGTGGTTTTTGGTAAAGAGCGGTAAGTATCGGGGATCCAATTGCGGGACTCCCGGACATTCCCGGACAGTGTCGAGCAATCCCGGGCAGCCGCAATACAAACATAATGCCGTCGACAACTCGATTAAAGTTGAAATAGCATCCAATCTCCAACACGTCATAGCTAAGTTGTGCACGTTTCAAGTTTATCACGTCGATATCGGATGATTTTTATGAAGTTTACAGAGTAAAAATCTGACAGAAAACCACTTTTTTTTAAATTTTTATCACTATGATTGGACAAAGATGCCCGTTAATCTTACGTTGTTTGATTCGTGTCACAAAGTTTCCGTCGGTTTATATTTTTTATGTACTAGCGTCATTAATTATTTTAATGATTTAAAAGCTTATGAGGGCTGCGCTTATGGTCAAAAAGTTATACAATAACTTATCACGTAGCTAATTTTCAATTGATAAAAACGCCATCTGTTGTCAAATTTTTAAATTATACAATTGCTCAATACGTTTGGTTTTTTTAAATCATAAAAGCGGCATCTATTGTCAAATTTATAATTACTTCGGTACAGAAACGTCTTTGGCTACTGGGAGTGTACTTTGGAAAGCGACATCTACGTGAAAACACAGTACTATCATTCTGTTCCTTCTGAAAACTTTTCTTTCAACAATACCTTATTTTTTAATAGATGGCGTATGCAGCGGTGAATTAGAAAAAGCTTAATGAACGTTAGAAGAGAGGTCGTGATTGTTTTGTTCCGTTTTTATAACGAATTATTTTATAATGAAGTCAGAGGGAGCAAAAACACAAGGATTATTTAATTAAATCGGAAAAGAAAACATCAGTATCGTATTTAAGTCTATAACAAGTAGAAATTCGACACCTTTAAGTACCTCTACGGACTTTACGGAACTCTACGAAGGTCAGCTTGTGGACACAAATAATTTTCTGTTATTACTCTGATACACGATTATATTTTTAGAACAAATCAATCTACTTTTTACTTACTATATGAAGCGATTTGTCATAATATATTAAAGCCAATAAAATCTAGCACAGACGGTATCTACTAAAGTACGAGCGTCTGCATAACAGTAGTGAGGGTTCATTTAATTATTTTAACGAAGCCGCACTAATTTAGTTTATGCAACTTTTTATACACATCTGTGCAGAACGGGCACCATTAACATTAGAGTGTAATGGAACCACCGAGAATATGCCTCACCGTTGTTTCCGGGTTTGCAAACTTTACGTAGATTAACATTTTTTATTTTATAAACTTACTAAATAGTATTAATTTGTTTATGTACTTTCCAATACATAAATGTGAAATTATTCAGCTGTGTTTAAGACCGCTATACACGCTCAGTTATATCTGAAATCTATCAAAACTAAGCAATCATTTATCTCAACGATTGGACTGTTCGGATAAAACTGTCAGATAAGTCTGGGCGTGCGTAACGGGTTCTACAATAATTAATACACGTGTTCTACGTTATCTGTGGACCATATTGTGCTGATAATTCTTGTTATGTCTATTGCAGATAAACAAGATGTTGAGATGGGTAACTTCGTTACTAGAAATTGATCTAAGTTAGTTCCGGTTATACGAATCGATAACACCAATTAAACGTGATCGCAGTTTGTGGACTTTATAATCAGTAATCGTTTATCTTCTTAAAATACGTAATTACTGACTAAAAAGAATTTTAAATACTTCGCATAATGAACACCGCTTATTAACATTCGTCAATTTTATTTGTATTTTAAGTACCCTTATCATTTAACGCGTTATTGTTATTACTTATTCAAATAATACTAATATTATAAATGTGAAAGTTTAGATGGATGACCATTCATCCATATGTATGGATGTTCGTTGGAGTTTGTAGCTTAAACGGCTGTACGGATTTCGATGAAATTTGGTATAGATGTAGAGAGGATAGTCTGGAAGAACATAGAGGTGACTCTCTTTTGTTTTTTTGTTATTTCACGCGGACGGAGTTGCGGGCGAAAGCTTGTGTTTTAATATTTGCACTTTCATTAATTATAGAGTTCGTTTTAATTGCTTTTTCTTAAACGGTGTTTATGAATCTTTTTTTTTATCACGTATAAACCAGCGCTTGACCTTTATCCCACCTAGACCAAAGTGAAGATGTGGTCGAACGATGGTACGCGCTAGTTTAGTAAGTACAGATTCAGACTGCTCTTGTAGGCACCCATGTCAAACTTGTAAACGTAACGTGACGAATCTAAATATGTTTTGCGTTATTAGTTTGAATTTGATAAACGAAAAGTTCCGTCAGCACATAAATGGTCCTATTAGAATAATTAGTCGAATAGCGTTGATTAATGAAACATTTGCGGTCTAATTGTGAAGTGATTGTTCTGTCAACTACAAACCTCTGAATAGAGTATAATTGATATTATGTTATGTGGTATTGTTTTAATAGAAAATTTATCTATCCTATTATAATAAAGCGTAAACACACATTTCTTTGTTGCCTAAAATGTCGTCAATTACAGCATATTTTTGAATAATTATTTTTTTTAATCAAAAGCCCTACTTACGTCACTCTTTAGGCTATATATTTTCACGCAATTAAACTTAGGGGTAAGTATTTTGGATAAACACCATAATGTGGGAAAGAGACCATAAGTTGCTGCCAACATCAAGGAAGCAAGACTGTCAAGGTTTGTAATGTCAAGTCATTTTGACATGCTATTGAGTATTTGACAAATGTAAACAATGAAATAAAATTTTCATATTTTTAAACGGATGAAGCCGCACGGGAACAGCTAGTTCTCAATAAATCATTGTATTAAATTGAAAATTTTGTTAACAAACTTCATTACATATCTCTGAATGAAGCTATATTATGTTTCGACAAATAAATTATTTTTAATATGTTGGCGATACGCTTTGTATTTTAAATATTACTAATATTATAAATGCGAAAGTTTAGATGGATGGATGGATAGATGGATGGATGGATGGAAGTTTATTAGCGTTTGTAGCCTAAACGGCTGAACGAATCTCTATGAAATTTGGCAGAGGTTTAGAGCATAGTCTGGAAGAACACATGGGCTACTTTTTATCCCGGTAATAGTTACGGTCCCCGTGGGATTCATTAATTTAGTTTTTTAATATTTACTCGATCATTCTGCAACGGTTCAACATATCTTATTGAAATTTGGCACAGATATAAAGCTTCATCCCCGAGAAATGGTTCACGAGGGATACGTAACTTTTTGTAATTTATATAGTTTGTATGTTTTCTAATACCACGCGGACGAAGTCGCGGGCAGCTCGTATTGTTATATACTTTATGTTACACTTAACAAAAACACATAAATAAAAGTTTTAATGCTTGTACACCGTAAATATAATCTAGCAAAGTAACATAGATATAAAACAACAGGTTGCCAAGGAAACTTAAATCGTAAATCGTTAAAGTGGTTAGGGAGGGCGAGCGGAGAACTTACAATGTAATAAACTTAAAATGTCCGTGTGTAGGTGCACCCGTTGGAAGTTCTAAGTGCATCGCCATAACCGTAAACTGAGAAAATGTCGAGAGGACTAGCCATAGACTGAGCACGTGCAACGCTATTGTATCACAAATATCGACACACATTTAGAGCGGGCGACCTTTGAGTAAACCATCGCACAACTATTTTTTTTTTATATGAGAAGGGGGCAAACAAGCGGCGGGAACACAAAGGTGGTCAACGACGCCTATGGACATCCGCAATACCAGTTATGTGATACTCGATTGTTGCTCAGATAATTTACAGATAAGTTGCACAACTAAAAGTCGAGTAGCGTACACCTCTATAAGGTCATAAGAATCACGCGACTAAACAGCTGTGCGATAGTTTAGTCAAAGGTGTGCGAGCGCTCTTTTAGTTGAAGTTACTAGAAAATTCACTATATGAAATCATTTACTACTTCGTTAACTTAAAACTTGAAATCTGAATATCTTTTTTGATTAGGATTGAAGAGGAAAATAGATTTAACTGAACTTTAAAAAAATATTGAAGTTTATAAGCTTACTTTTATTATACAACTTGTAATGTTCGTATAGTAAGTGTTAAATAAAAAATAAACTTTATACTGTATTCCAACTATTCTAAGTATTATGTTCGTAAGATACGGGTTTCTTACCACGATTGAATTGTTTTAGCTCCCAATATTTCGGCACAGTTGCAAAAAAAAAGTTACGCAAAGCCATATCGGTCTACTTTTTTTTCACACTACCGCATCACTTCAGTCAGCCCGTGTACATGGCGCATGCAACTGTGCCGAAATAACGGGAGCTAAAACAATTCAATCGTGGTAAGAAACCCGTATCTTAAGAACATTACATTTGTTAAAACCACGACAGTTTAAAGTTATATACTCTAAGTATTACTAAGTTCTCTTGTATTACTGGCTTTATGTTTGACGAGTTTCTTATCCATATATCTTGGTAATATCGCTGCATTTAGCTTTCTTTGAATTTCAATATTGCATGTTATTGAAGTTAAAGTAAAAGAGAAATGTAGCACAGAAGAACTATGTAGTTTCAGATCCGTAGACATCTCGACTTTACGCAACTTTTATTAGAATGTGTAAGCCAAGTTTGAAATAATGTTCTATTTACTGTTACACAACCAATCGATAGCGTGGGCTTAAAGATAGTGTCCCAATATCGTCTTGGGAGAGGTGAAATGACTTTGTAGCTACAAACTACTTATAGTTTAGTCCAGCGTCAACTTAGAAACACTAGTTTGCTGTTAGTACTCAACTTGGGAGTTCTTGGCGACTAAGATTTAATCTTTGTTAAGTGGCTTTGTTAAATTGCTTAGTAAAAAAAATGTAACCAACGTTCATATTATTTTATCAAACTACTTTCGCCCGCGACAAGCAAACAGAATTAAGTAGCCTACGTGTTCTTCCACGCTATCCTCTACATATATACCGAATTTCGAAATCTGTTCAGCCGTTTAGGCTACTAACAAACATCCACCCATCCATCCATTTATCTAAACATTCGTATTTATAATATTAGTATGGTAGTGGTTTGTTTAACTTGATAAACTTTACTTCAAGTTTTTTTAAGGTAATTAATAGTAAATGTTACAAAATTATACCATAGCAAAGAACGTCGCAGTCAGGATAGAACCGACAAAACTCTTAATTAAAGAGCATTGCAATTACTCACTTCCGGAAGCTTCCACTGGTTTGCAATTAACAATTCTCAGCTTTCCACTCCGTAGATGTTAAGAGTAGATTTAAATTGAAGAATTCTTTAAGATGTCAGTCTTAACAGTTTCAAATACATATTTAGTACATATAAAATTCAACATAGTCTTATCTATACTTCTATACTATTATAATAAAACGTAAACACAAACTTCTTTGTTGCCTAAGATGTCAGCAATCGCAGCATATTTTCGAATAATTCTTTTTTTAATAAAAAGCCCTACACTTACGTCACGCATTAGGCTTTATATTTTCACGCCTTTATACTTAGGGGTAAATATTTTGGATAAAAACTCTAATGTGGGAACGAGACCATAAGTTGTTGCCAACATCAAGAAAGCAAGGATGCCATGGTTTGAAATCAAGTCATGTCATTTTGACATTTGCAGTTTATAATTTGATAAATGTGAACAATAAAATATTTTTTTTATTATTTTATGCGGATGAAGTCGCATGGGAACAGCTAGTCTATACTAATATTATAAGAAGGAAAACTTTGTTTCATCATGTTATCAAATTTTTGTAATTTTTTATATATAAAGCATGATAATAAAGACTTTGAGATATTGTAACATTTGTTTAATGTTTTTCATAGATTCACTTTTGATAGCCACTACGTAGGAAAGTAATTAGTCTGTAAAGAAATCAGACCGCGGTCCACTTCAAAAGGAGTAGTTTTAATGAAATATTCTTAAAAGCCTACTTTAGTAGATATTATTTTGTAATTACACTGATTAAAACGTGATTTCTGTTTTGGCAATGCTCCCTGTTTATAGCTTGCAATATCAATCTTAATTATTACAAATGCGAATGTTTGGATGGATGTTAGAGGATGTATCCTAAACGGCTTAAATGAGTCGTGGGCGGAAAAAGCTAAATTATACTAATACTATACACAGGAAATATTTGTATATTTGTTTGTATCGAAACAAATCAAAAACTACTGGGCCGATTTAAAAAAACATTTCACCACTAAAAAGCTACGTTATCAGTGAGTAATATAGGTTATGTTTATTTTTATTTCACAGCTAGTATTTTATAAAACTACTATCTGTTCCCGTGCGGCTGAAATGTCAATATTCAAATGCATAAATGACAACCTTCCTTCCTTGATGTTGGCAGTTCGAAGCTTATGGTCTCTTTCCCTGATTAGAATTTTTATCTATTATTTATCCCCTAAGTTTATGAGCGTAAAAATATATAGTCTACAGCGTGATGTAAGTGTAGGGCTTCATGTTAGAAAAAAGAACTATTCAAAAATATGCTGTAATTGCTGACATCTTAAGCAACAAACAAGATTATGTTTACGATTTATTATAATGGTATAGTTAATAAATAATCATTATTAAAGAAATTCATTACTATTTTCTTATCTCGTATATTTTTATTAGTGGTAATATATGTAATTTTAGGAAATGGGCTAAAATGTTCAGTATAATACTTAAATTTACATTCCGGACGACCGCTAAGTGAGGTAGTTTAACAGTAGCTCCGCTATTAGTGGCAAAATTGTGTCATTATAGCTGCTGTTTATAGCTATCGGTAATAACCAGAATTGTTAGTACAACTTAAGGAATATTACTTTCCAAATTACTTTAATTTGGAGCAAATTAAAGTATACAACTACGTATATTTAAAAAAAAACTAATACAGTTAGATGTTTATATTATTTTATATTTTGTTTATTAATAAACTTACTGTTGCTGGCAACTTCGCCCGCGTGTAAATAAAAAAAAATATGGCCTTTTTTACTCACAGATAAATTACCTTTCTACTGAATGAATTTTTAAAATCGGCTAAATAGTTTTTTAGTTATTTTATTACAATACGAAAATACAAATCTTCCCTCTTTATAATAATAATATAGATATGTAATACTGATCACTTGGTAACGTTTCAAATTGTTTTAAATAAAATTAATATGCAACGTCTCGAATAGTATATCATACATCTGTTAGAGTTTGTAGCCTAAACGGCTGAACGGATTTCGATGAAATTTGGTGTAGATGTAGACCTTTTGTTTTTATTTTAATTCCATGAAGGCGGAGTCGTTGACGAAAGCTAGTTGCAAAATAAAACAAAATAAGAAATGTTTGGTAAAAAACAACTTAATATTTGTAACTAATAAATAGAAATAATATGCAACCTGAGCTTTTCTTATATACACAAAGTTAAATCCGACTTGATTATTAAGATGCTTGGAAGTTCACTATAAAATGTCTAGTACTACCATAAGCTTATCTCGTACAAAATACGTTACAAATTTTTCCAGCGTCGTTGAAAATATTTTATAAGTAATGAGAATATTTTTACTTTAAATTTACTTTGCCGAAAGTGATTTGCTACTTTAATCTCTAAAACCCAAGATATAAGTCAGTCTTTAAATATATGTTTTTAAATTTAATAATGCTTAATACATTTTTATAAGAGCTGTCGCCCAAACTTCGTTATCGCAAATTTGGACCACCCGTTTCAACAATTTAACATCGCGGGATTTAAAAAAACGTAGCCTATAATAAGCCCGTCTATATCAGCTACCCTTCAGTGAAAGTCAGGTCGAAATCCGTCAACCTTGAGCTATTTTGACACACACCTCTTTACTAATAATGTAAGTTTTTCCCTTCAGCCTGTCAATGAGCTTTTAGTATCTA
>NW_013526915.1:766221-783011 GCF_000836215.1 Papilio polytes | reverse complement strand
ATACACATTTCAATTATTTTGTTTGTCCTGTTAATTACGTGTTTATTATTATTATTATTATTATTTTTTAATTACTTTGTTGTGTGTGTGTTTTTTTTTTCTCTTATTCCAATTGTGTTGTAGTGGTGATAAGATTAAATGTTATTTTATTTTATTTTATTTTAAATCGGCCCAGTCGTTTCGGAGATTGCCCGGAACAAACGCGGCTTGCGGACAGACAGATAGACAGACAGAAAAAATGCGATTATCCTTATCAGCAACGCAAATACAACTTCCCTAAAACTGGAATTTTTCTTCTGATATTATAAACAGACACTCCAATTTTATTACATGTATAGATCAAAGACTTGTCCACTCTCTTTCCAAAAGTCAATATTGCTAATATTCAATATACAAGTCAATTAAAAATTCAAATCACTAATGCGAGTTCCATCAAAACTATTTTTCAATTAAAGAAATGATTTCTTGTAATTTTTTATCAAAGATCTTATAGAATCTAAAGTTAATTACATTTAAATGTTAGCTGGCGCAGAATTTAATTAAATACGTTTTAAAAAATGTTATTTCCTTTGTCTGTTTCAAATGTTTCGTTTACGTTCATTCACTTTGTTTTGAACGGAACCAGTGCAATTGATTTTTATGTCGGGAATTGGGTAAATAGATAAAAAAACGTACATCCATAGACTTAGCACAATGAGGCATCGCGCCGAGTTAATTTCACGCACGAACTAACGCTCATGTTGAATTGAAAATGGATAGAGATAAATTCAGTATGTTCAACTCGGATGTAATATTAAATAACATACGCTAATACATCAATATAATACTATTTATTAAAATTAACAAACAATTTATGTTTGTTAATTTTAATAAATAGTATTAACGTACCAGCTTTCACCCGCGTATCCGTCCGCGTGTAATTAAAAAAAATAAAAGTAAGTGGACTATGAATTCTTCCAGATTATGTCCTAAATCTATGGCAAATTTCATCGAGATCAGTCCAGAAGTTTAGGCTACAAACTCTAACAAACGTCCATCGATCCATCCAAACTTTCGCATTTACAATATTACTAACATACCTTACAGTTGTACTTTACTTATTATTCTTGTACAAAAGGGTTTTAAGATTGTAGAAGAAATTATTACATAAGACCACATTTTTATTAAGTTTTAATACGTTCTTATGTATGTGGCAAATCGAAATGATTATCTTTTAAACACGGCAATGATGTCTTTAGACATTTTTGAACCTTTTGAAAGTGCAACTATTATATAACTGCAGGCGCTTAAGTTTTCAAAGTACAAAAAGTTAAGACCTTAATAACACCTACTCGTACAGTAGAGCGGAACAATAGAGAAAATGTGCCGTGTCTTTTGTTCATTCTCGCAGCATATAGTGTACTCAACTTTTTCCTGAAAGCGTTACAAACAAAGAATTGCCCGAGGATTTTCAACGAGTCGCCTTTGTCACTTCCCTTTCTAGGAATGTAATTTGAATTTTTCATAAAGAATTTTTATTTACGATTTCGCTTATTTCTAAAAGCATTAACTGGTTTACTTTATTTTTTAAAGACGTAGCTGAAAGGCATGCGTTGCTCCACGTATAGAGGTACGAAAAGATTTATTAAAAAAACTAGCTTTCGCCCGTGACTCCGTATAACTCCGTATAACGCGGAATTAAAAGAAACAAATGCAAGTAGCCTATGGTTCTTCCAGATTATCCTCTACATCTATGCCGAATTCTCTCGAAATCTGTTCAGCCGTTTTGGCTACAAGCTCTAACAAATATCCATCCATCCATCTAAACTTTCGCATTTATAATATTAGTATGATAAATCATTTTCAATAATGATCTTTCATTTATCAATTTATATGTTTGAAGTTGACTACAAAGTGAATAGTTTCTCTTACAAACCTGTCGTAGTAAAATGACTTTAGCACTTTTATCACATTCTCGATATAATGTGTTTTCAATCCTATTACTTTACACCTTGCGGAGAGATCCTTTGATCCCACAAAAGGTGCTTTGAGTAGATAAAAGTACGAGGTACGCTCAAAGGATTTATTTAAAATACTCTCTCTAATAGTAAGTGTTAATAGACGTTAATGTTTTATTAGCTGAATAAATCTTGTCTTTTCTTAGTTTTAATTTTATAAATCTAAATTAAATATTAAGGAATTATTTAGTAATGTCTGTTCAACCGAAACACAAACACAATACAATTTTATCATCTATACTATCTATACTATTATAATAAAGCGTAAACACACACTTCTTTGTTGCCTAAGATCTCAGTAATCACAGCATATTTTTGAATAATTATTTTTTAATAAAAATCCCTACAATTACGTCACGCTTTAGTCAATATATTTTCACGCCAATAAACTTAGGTGGTAAATATTTTGGATAAAATCCCTAATGGGAAAGAGACCACAAGTTGCTGCCAACATCACGGAAGCAAGATTGTCAAGGTTTGTCATGTCATGTCAGTTTGACATTTGTTATTGATAATTTGACAAATGTAAACAATAAAATAAAATTTTCATAATTTCATGCCGATGAAGCCGCACGCGAACAGCTAGTTATTAATAAAAACTTAGATATGAACATGTTTTGTATATTACTTCCTAGAATAATTTTGTTTCCGATTCAAATGAGTGCAATCTCTTATTATGTGAGTATAAAAGATTTATATTATTTTTATCATAGTAGGAGGGAGTAATTGAATTTCCCCAGTAACGCAATACGGCCGATGGAGACTCCATTTCTATTGAAATCTAATTTCCACCGGAGATTCCAGTTCAATCATGACAAAACAGAAACCGACTCGACAATGTTAATTGGAATCAGACTGCAGCGCACTTTGATTAGTAACTCGGTAAACTTGAAACTGCACACTAATCATGTTCCCCGAGGAAATGCTCTTTTGTTTCTTGTTTAATTAATTACCCCTTTCATTGTTGATTATAATTATGGTTGTTAGACGTAATTTGGAGAGATTTTTATATCACTTTGGTTTAATTTTCTAATATGTTTGTGGTTGTTAATTGTATTTGTTACTTAAATATGCTGATAGTTACTTTATTATTATAAGCAACTAAAACTATGGATTTAATTTTTATTGAGTGTAATTTGTTAAAGTATTTAATTATATTTGTCTTTATTAGTAGGTAATGTCAAAAGATGGTATAGATTGAAGGTCTATAAATATACCAGCTTTTGCCCGCGACTCCGTCCGCGTGGAATTAAAAAAATAAACTACAGTGAGTAGCCTATTTTATCTTCCAGGCTATCTTCTGCAACTATAACAAATTTCATTGAAGTCTGTTCTGCCGTTTAGGCTACAAATTCTAACAAATATCCATCTAAACTTGCGAATTTATAATAATAGTGTGATATATTTCTGTTGTAAACAGAATTATTCAACTCATTGATATTACATATTACTTTACTGATTCACAAATTTACTCATAATAAATTCGAAAGCTTTTAATGTAATAGTTTCAAAACAAGATTTCATATATTATATGACTGTGACAAAGAATACGTTCCTTTAATGTGTTTCCTTCAAAACTTTGCCAAGTTTTCTTCTGAGTAATTCCTAAGTGTTGGCAACAAAGGCAATAACTTTTTGACACAAACACCTTATGATTTGATATACACGCCTTTTGAATAAGCTGTTATTTTACATCTGCGAAACATACTTCATACTAATATCGTAAATGAGAAAGTTTATGGATGTTTATTACAGTTTGTAGCCTAAACGGATTTCGATTAAATTTGGTATAGATGTAGATCTCTCTTTCTTTTGTTTTTTTTTTTAATTCCTCGCGAACGCGGGCGAAAGCTAGTCATTCATAATGCTTCACAGATCTTTAATTTTTAAATTTGTATTTGTAAAAGGTTTGTAATTATTATAAAATGTTGCTAACCACTATTAATAATAATAAGAATAAGAAAGCTTTATTTCCCATCACACACATATGTACATACATAACATTTATATTAAAATTTAGAAGTAGGTATTAACTATTGTTATTATTACATTAAATTTGAAAAGATTGCAATTAAAGACACCTAGCGTTAAAAAATATTTAAGTTATAACAATAGAAAAAAAAACACTACTATTTGTTAATAAAGATTCACCTTTCCAATAAAACTGCGTTTAATTTGAGATTTCAGTCAAAAAGCTGTAACTAATCAGTAAACAACATAGTTATGTCATCTTAAATTTTACTTTACTTCAGTATTATTGATTACGTTATTTAATCTGTAAAAGCGCGTCTGTAAAAAAATAACGCGACAAAGCAGGTTTACAAAACACAACACGATCTCCACAGTTGACCTACATTTGGGTAATCGGTTGAAATGACCGAGGGATTAATCCGTAAAATACTTTTGTGAGCCCAAAACCAGCCTTTTTTATAAGGATTAGTCGTGAAATAGTACGCAGTATAGAAATTCTAGCAAAAATTGTTAAAGCGTAACAACAGTACTGTAGTCAAATTCATTTGTTTCATTTATTTTATTTTATTTTATTTAAATATCTTTACCGATAACTGAAGGGATAAAAGTTTTCTATTTATATTGCTATATGACTTTGCCTATCTAAATTTTAATTATTGTTTATATTATTCACTGTTTCTTTGTTATTATTTATTGTTATCAACAAACAACATTGTTTTAAGATTTTTAAACATGTTTTACTTTGTTAAATTGCTCAGGATAGAACAGTACCTATAATTTAAAAATGTAAGTAAATTAACGAGGTAGTAAGACTTATCATGATGTAGGGATCTGTTAGGTACTAAAAGGGATGGATGAAAGAAGAGTACTTGTGGCAGAAATAGGAATGTCTTATGCTCCACATATCCATCGAGTCCATCCATCCACGAAATGAGTATATTAGAAGAAGTTTGAGAGTAGCCCTAGTGGTAGAGAAGGTAAGGAGTAAAAGGTTAGCATGATATGGACATGTTATAAGGAGGGATAAATCGCATGTTACAAAGAGAACGTTAGTTATAAGGGCACAACGGTAGAGGTAGACCTAGAAAGATATTTAACAGTGGTAGAGCCGGCTTTAACATCTTCGCACAAATGGGCCAGCTTGCCCGGTGGAATACCACGACCACACAGAAAACAGCGTGAAGTGGAAGAAATTCCGCGTTTCGTCTGATGAGTGTGGTGCCAGAGGCCCAATTTTAGTCCCTTTTCCTTTTCACCCTTTTCTTGAGAGGAAGGGATGGGAAGGAAAAGTGGATCTGACGGGTGGAGGAGATGCATAAGAAGGAGAAATGTCCTCTTTATGTGCGTCTCCTTCTCCGTCAATTAAGGTAGGCACCGCATCTGCAATTGCGGATGTTTATGGGCAGCGGTCTCTTTTCATTTCGGTGGATTCGGGTGGCCGCTTGCACGTTTGCCACCTTATATTATAAAAAAAAAAAGATATGGATGGATGATTGAGATGACGTATGATAGAGTAATGTGAAGTGCAAAAAATTGTTACGCCACTACGGGAGTAAGACAAGGAGAAAAATGATGATAAGTAAAAAGTAAATTTATAATCTGCGGTCATAATGAACTAGGTAAGGAGTTATTAAATTACAAAATATAAGCAAGTAAGCTTAATTCTTATTATGCGAAATTTATTTCATACACTAAATCTTAGTTCCATTGTAAATTATAAGAGTGTAAACTGTGTATGTTAGTAGCATACGGAGTAAAGAGTAAATTTTCCTTTTCCCCAAAGGGTAACATCGTAAATTAAACAAACTTGAATTATTGCATTCTGTGTAAGAACTCAAATACAGTAAAACTGAAGACATTCTTAATATAAAGTTATTGTTCATATATTTTGTTTCATTACAAGTACATAAGTTACATCTGAGTAAGCATTTTATGGTTATTGTGGCTTAAATTTAAGTATATAAGTTACGCTGAAATATGTTTACTATGAACCGTGAAATTTACTTAGTCATCATTGAATTCATCACAATAGCCGTTGTTAAGTACTGGCAAAGAACAGATATTGTAACATAGATTATAACTTTGGTCCTTGACTTAATCCTCCTGTTGCCTAGACTAGACCATCGTTCAATCGTCACGTGCCTGCATAAGCTACTCTATCTACGTGGAATTCATACCTTAGCATCTCGGTTGGAACTTAATAAGAATACTTGATAAAGATTATGTTTACATTATTATGTATACTAATATAATAAAGCGTAAACACACATTACTTTGTTGCGTAAGATATCAGCAATGATAGCATATTTTTGAACAATTATTTCTTTAATAAAAATTACACTACACACTACGTCACGCTTTAGGCAACATACTTACACGCTATTTAACTTATAGGGTAAATAAAATGGATAAAAACCCCGATGTAGAAAAGGGACCATAAGCTACAAGCTACCAACATCGAGGAAGTAAGATTGCAATGGTTTGTCATCATGTCATGTCATATTGACATTTGCAATTTAAAATTTAACAAATGTAAATATTAAAATAAAGTTTTAATAATTTCATGCGGATGACCTTTTTAACGTGATAATTGAATATATTTGGTTTCCTTAATAAAATAGATTTCTTATGTACAACGTAATACGCTACCCCTTTTGTTCCTTTCATCTATAGACCCGACTCCACGTCACATTAAGGAACTAATAAGCTTCGGGCGCAATGTTGATGGCTACCATTCGTATAAACGTTAAAACTAATAACCTGGCAAAATACATTTACGCTATTCCAGTCGTATTCGAATAGCCAGGTATATTATGCATATGTACTTAATGTACTATTGCAGTATAGGTTTACAGAAAACCAGAAAGAATGAAAACTTAAAAAAGTTAATTTAATTATGTTGAAACAATTCAAAGTGGTACATAGTCATGGTATTAATACTATCTATACTATTATAATAAAGCGTAAACACACACTTCTTTGTTGCCTAAGATGTCAGCAATTACAGCATATTTTTAGAATAATTCTTTCTTTTAATAAAAGGCCCTACACTTGCGTCACGCTTTATGCTATATATTTTAACACTATTAAACTTAGAGGGTAAATATTTTGGATAGAAACTCTAATGTGGGAAAGAGTCCATAAGTTGCTGTCAACATCAAGGAAGCAAGGTTGTCATCATGTCATGTCATTTTGACATTTAAAATTGATAATATGACAAATGTAAACAATAAAATAAAATTTTCATAATTCCATGCGGATGAAGCCGCACGGGAACAGCTAGTTTAAAATAAAAAAAAATGTAGAACAAAATATGACTAATAATGTCGGCCTAATTCCCTTTAAAAATGAAAATCTTATCCTCGCATTTTTGCCGCAAGCTTAGCCAAGATGTTTAAGAGAAAAGCATCTAAATGTAGAATTTAAGTAACATCAACATAATATATACAATTCACATGCGTACGTTGTTTCATTACAGAGAAATGGCTTTCGTTTACAATTGACTGCTGATTTGCATTTAAATAAAGTCGCTTTGTGAAAAAATATTGAAGCTTCTTTGCTTCCTATTATGTCTTTGTCCATTATTAAATTTAGTACACAATATATTACGATGAATATATTTTTTATTCTGGTTCTATGTCAGAAATATCTAAGTAAATAATTTTACAAGACTGTCTTTTATAGTGTGTCTACATACTCGTAATTTAGATTAGTTTGGCAATACATTTTAAATTTAGTAGGGATGTTTGTGTAAAATCAGTCAGGAATCTTATCGATTTTCGATTTTTATTCTTATAGAAGTTGGAATCGATAGATTTATAGTTATAACTTATGGAATAAAAAAAAACACTGTTTTCTCAAATTAATAATGACCATAACAATAATGAGAGTAAATAAATGTTTATTACTGGTACAGCAGTAGGTAATCGAGTTGGATTTCGCTATTATTTCTGTCATCGCTAAATTCTCTACACCATAATCAATACTAGAATTGTCCTATAAATTAGTTAATAAGAAAACAATAATTTTAGTCGAGTTCGATAATTATTTAAACCGAATATCGATAGTTCAAAATTGTTCGCTATGCGTGTTTGTTCGTCACTACGATACTTGTCTATTAAGTAAGGCATTTGCTTGTCATTTATCAAACTAATCTAAATTATTTAGACAAACTATAGTATGAAATTAAAATGAAAACATTAGCAAGACATTTTTGGGAATAAACATAAAATGTCATTCCTGTAAACATGTCAACGTCATGTGTAAATGAAAGGTGTCATTTAAAAGAGGGAGCACATCTTTGACTAAACTATCGCACAACAGTTGTGCGATTGTCGATTGTTTCGCAGCAAATTCAACTGAAAAAATCGAGTAGTGTGCGCACATGCATATAAATTACTAGCTATTGCCCACGACTTCGTCCGCGTGTAGTTTAAAAGTTCAAAACTTACGTTCGCCCCTATATTCGACCTAAATACCTAATCTAAAGTATTAACTTAGTAGTAATCTACATAATAACAGAGATCTACTGATGCAAGATTCCAAATTTCTAAGCTAAGCTAAGCTCTAAGCTATTGTTTGTGTTCGCGATATCATCTAAACTATTAGTCCAATTTAAATACTGTAAAAGACAATTTTATTCTACTTTAAATTCTCCTAATAACAAACGCATTTATTTGGTTAAGGATTAATATTGAAACCAATAAAAGAACGCCGCAAATAGCGTGCGGTTTTTAATTCAATTCGTAAACAAAATCTTTTTAAGATCTACATTTCTTTCATACGTCATTTTTATATACCTCTAAGGGTTTAGGCAGCGTAAGTCAAGAAAAGTTAAAGTTTAGTGAATTTTTAACGCCGGCGTCCAGAAACACGCTATTTATTAATAGTTCCTAAACATAAGTAATCATAAAGTAGCCTATGTTACTCACAGATAAATTACCTTTCTGATGGTGAAAGAATTTTTGAAATCGGCCCAGTAGTTTTTGAGTTATTTCAATACATACAAAAATACAAGGTTTTCCTCATTATAATATTAGTATAGATAGGCCAAGACTAAACAGTTGTGCGATAGTTTAGTCAAAGGAAACTATACAAATATGGCTACATCTGTAAGTATAATCGAAATAGTAACTTTAATATAAAATGGCAGCGGCATTCTCTCGTCTAATTCACAATGGCGAATAATGCAGACCCTGGAATACGCTATGAAAGTTTCTGAATAAATCTACATATTATGAGAACTTTGCTGTGGTCGACAGTATTGCCGTTTGTCAGCCCGTACATAAGTTGAATGGAATTTACTCTTTTTGTCATAGTTAAATAATTCAATAATTCATATTAAAAGCTGCACGTATGTCAATTGTTTAATTATAAAGAACTGGTGTTTTTAGAACTATTGAGTACTAGCTGTTGCTCGCGACTTCGTCTACGTGAAATTAGGAAATAATAATAATAATATAGGATATGTTACTCAGTGATAACGTAGCTTTTTAATGGTGCAAGAATTTTGACATCGGCCAAGTAGTTTTTGAGTTATTTCAATACATACAAAAACGCAAATCTTTCCTCTTTATAATATTAAGAATGGGTACAAATGTTTGAGTTGCATATGTCGGGTGACTCTATCAATGTGTTGTCACATAACATAGAAGTAAAGTAATGGTAGTTAGGTTCTTTCATTTGTTTTGTTTTACGTTATTTGAATAAATAAAAAGTATTCATTTTGAGCGTCTAAGAGCGTTCTAAGAGCGTCGGTGGCTCAGTGGTTTGAACACTTGACTTGTAATTTAGGTCTTGGGTTCGAATCCCGCCGTGTACCAATGTGATTTTCGATTTTTCGAATTTTCATATGTACATAATTTACCCGACGTGTGAAGGAAAACATCGTGATGCAACCTGCACATATCGGCGAAGAAATTCAAAAATATGTGTGAAGTCAACCAAACCGCACTTGGCCAGCGTGGTTGACTATGGCCTAGTCAGCCCTTATTAGGGTAGGCTCCGAGCCCCTCGGTGGGGACGTATAATGAGCTGGTGATGATGATGATGATTCATTTTGAGGTTGCATATTTTTGAAACAAGTTAATGATATAAAGGTATGTGTTATGGCAAGAGTCGTTCTTTAAATATTCAATAAAGCTATTCAAACAGTAAAGTTGGTGAACAAGAAAATTATAAAAAAATAAAGAGGTAACTTGTGTGTCGTTAGTATACCAGTACTTGTTTTTACGGTTATGTTTACATTGTAAATGTTTCTCTCGAGAGATGTCCATTCTAAATTTAACACTTTCAAACATTTTTAAAAATTGAATTTTGCGAATTCTTTTACCCTCAGAAGACGTCAAAATATTATCGTTTTATAAAAGAGATATAAAGTACATAGTTCTACAGGATAAACTATAACGATCCACGAACAAAAACATTTCCATATAAGGTTTTTTGGAAGTGTAAACTTAAAACTGGCAACAAGTCTAAAAGCCTGGCCTAGTTTCGTGGACAAGAAGTTCAGCACAAGAGGCTTTAAGAATGTTTCTAAAAAGGGTTAAGTTAGCTAGAAAGAAATTTACTTCATTTAAACAATGTAATAAATTAGTTTAAACTTTATAAAGAGGAGATTTCGTTAATAAAGAATACTTTATTATAGTTTTTTTAATTGAAATAGATATTCAAGACTTGTAACAGAAATAAATCTGTTGTGTGGTGTTTTAAATACAATTCATATTTTATTTAAAATAATATCATAATCTATACTATTGTAATAAAGCGTGAACACACACTTCGTCGCCTAAGATGTCAGCAATTACATCTTATATTTGAATAATTCATTTTTGAATAAAAAGCCCTACACTTAACCCCACGCTTTAGGCCTTTAAATTTTCACGCCATTAAACTTAGGAGGTAAATATTTTGGATAAAAACATCAAGGAATCAAATTTGTCGTTATGTCATGTCCTTTTGACATTTGTAATTGATAATTTGACAAATGTAAACAATAAAATAAGATTTTCATAATTCCATGCAGATGAAACCGCACGGGAACAGCTAGTGTTATAATAAAGGATAGATAACTACACAAACAACAGTATCAAAGCAAAGATTTTAACAGAACGAACGCTAAATCGATTAGGTTTGCAATTTGAATTTCTATTTGCATATTCTCCTGGTAATGTGTTGATTATTAAATATTAACGTAGTGGTCAAATAAACGTGTACTTTTGATAACTGCAATTGACTTGTGGATACTGAATTTGTTAATAAATAATTCATATCACATAAAACGATATAACTACTTATGAATTTTAATTTAGAGTTTTTCTTACTCTATCCTTGTATTTAAATTTATGCACACAATGCTGTAAGTGGAATAAAGTTGTGTTATCACAGCTTTTTGTTCTTAATTAACAATAAGTCAGAGTGAAGTAACAATTAAGAAGATTACTTCGGGCGAAATTGAATTCTATTCGTGGCACTTAAGAGCGGAAGTGGCTAATCGAATTAGCTTCAGATCAGGTGTGTCAGTGCAGGCATTTAACTACGATACTGCAGTCGTTACACTCGCAGTTAGGCTAATTGAAATTACGTGAGTTGAATACTTATTTTAAGTGAGAAAATGGTGATAAAGCATCTGCTGTTATGTATAACAGTAAAGTTGTAGTGTAGTGATGAAGTCAGTCTAAGATTAACGACGTAAAATACATAAAAGTAAACTTTGATGGTTTTAAATGGGACATTTAATAAAGTATGTACTGAACTATAACTGATAAATTAATTAACTAAAATTACCTTCCATTATTTACTCAGAGGTTCTAAGAATCGGAAGGTAACATTTCGATCTCTCCCTGCATCTCAACAATTTGCTACATTAAAGACTGGAATTTGTCTAACTTCAATTGAAGCTCATCGCTTTGAATATTGGTTATAGTGTTGAAATCAATCGTTCTAACATTATTGAAATATTTACTAAATATAGTAATTCTAGCTTTAATAATACCACGATTACGAATAAGAACCTATAAGTTTTCGGCCATTACTAAATCGAGATAAGGTGAACGCGCACGAGCGAATAACGTGATAAGTAAACAAAGCGTAAAAAAAGACAAACCGTGCAAACCGCTGTAGCTATGTACAACGGTCAAGTAGTAAACCGCGTCGTCAGCTGAATCCGGCGCCGACACCGCTGTGATGTCGTCACTCTGCGACAGCGACGCTCGGCTACAGCGACACTCTGATGTCCAGCAGCAGGTCGCGCAGCGGCACGAAGGGTCTGGCGTCTGGCGCAGCGGCAGCGGCTGGAATAGTCGGCATATACTATTACATTAACTGCCTTTTATTGTTTACGTTTTATTTTGGTAAACTACAGCAAAGTAGACAATATAAAAAGAAAACAACATTTTAATAGAACTAGGTCACCATTTTAAGTAAACCTTTTTACCCCCAGAAGGCGTCAAAATATAATCGTTTTATACAAGAGATGTAAAGTATATAGTTCTACAGGATAAACTATAACGATTCACGAACAAAAACATTACCATATATGGTTTTTTGGAAGCGTAAACTTAAAACTGGCAACAAGTCTAAAAGCCTGGCTTTTTGGAACTTGCTGCTGAATCCCCTTTTGGAGGAACTCCTCCAGGAACACATAGAGTGGGTACACACTGCCAAGCTTTTGCCGACGATGTGGTGCTGATGTTCTCTGGGGGAAAACCTCGGAAATACAGGACCGAGCCAATGTGGCCCTAGCCCTTGTTCAGAAGTGGGGAGTCAGGAACAAATTAAAATTCTCGCCTGCCAAGACCAAGGCAATAGTCCTCACAAAGAGGATCAAGTACGACTCTCCACGTCTGAACATGGATGGAAAGCCCATTGAGCTAGTTAGGACGGTTAAGATCCTGGGCTTGACAATTGACGATAGACTCACCTTTAAGACGTACATTACGAACGTCTGTAACAAAGCGCAAGGCCTCTATCGTCAACTGTCATGAGCAGCCAGAGTTTCTTGGGGGCTAAATCCAGAGATCATCAGGACTATATACGTGGCAGTTGTGGAACCCACGATCCTTTATGCGGCCAGCGTCTGGGCACCAGCGGCCAAGAGGAAGTGGACTTTGAGGTTAATGAACCGGGTGCAACGGGGCTTCGCGCAGAATATTGTGAGGGCGTATCGGACCGCGTCCCTGAACTCGGTCCTAGCACTTACTTGGTTGCTTCCTCTGGACCTTCGAATTCATGAAGCGGCCCTTCTTTACGAAGTAAAAAAGGGCCATACCCAGCAAGTGCTAGGAGATTTGGAGCTGGAAAGACCGATCCGGTACGCCCAGACTCTGCACCCCGCTCACCTGGAGGGGCAGCAGTTCGACTGTAAGGCGGACGGTGACGAAGGGACCCAGCGAGCTGTCGTCGATGTAAATATTTACACCGATGGCAGCAAAATTGAAGGTAAGGTCGGCGCGGCGTTATCCGTTTGGAATAGCGCCGCGGAGATTCTCTGCCGGAAATTAAAGTTGGGAAACTTCTGCACCGTATACCAGGCGGAACTGTTGGCCCTGCATGAGGCAACTCTGTACGTGGTTAGAAGCGCGAGGTTCAGGTCGTTTGGTACTCATTCCGATTCCAGATCCGCCCTCGAGACGGTTGCTAACGGAGAATCCCTCCATCCCCTGGCAGTGAAGGCAAGGGAGAATATTAGGAAAGGGAGTGAGCAAGGAAAGGAGATAGGACTATGTTAGGTGAAGGCGCATGCGGGGATGGAAGGGAATGAGAGGGCGGACGAACACGCGAAACAAGCTGCAATCGGAATGAAGACCAAACCTAACTACGAAAAGTGTCCCGTTTCATACTTCAAGCGACAAATCCGTTTGGAGTCGATTGAGGTATGAACCAGGCGCTAAAGGGAGGGGGAGACAGCCTCAACAACCAAAGTCTTCTTCCCGGATGCCGTAAGTGCGTACCCTGTCCTGCGAAAGATAGACTCGGATCCGATTTTAACGCAAATTTTTACGGGACATGGGGGTTTCTCCGCTTACCTAAACAGGTTCCGTTGTAAGGAGAGCCCCTCGTGTGTTTGCGATCCGAGTGATCAGGAATCCGTGCTGCATGTCATTGTAGAGTGCCCGTTGTTTGGTGCTATGAGGGGCGACACTGAAATAGAAATGAAAGAGAAGATTAGAGTAGAGACGATAAAGTGGCATGGGAACAGCTAGTAATATCTTAATCATAATGTTATGATAAAGGATAGATAACTACACAAACAACAGTATCAAAGCAAAGATTTTAACAGAACGAACGCTAAATCGATTAGATTTGCAATTTGAATTTCTATTTGCATATTCTCCTGGTAATGTGTTGATTATAACATTAACGTGGTTTTCAAATAAACGTGTACTTTTGATAACTGCAATGGACTTATGGACAATGAATTTGTTAATAAACAATTCATATCACATAAAATGTTGTACTTATGAATTTTCAATAACTACGATACTGCAGTCGTTACACTCGCAGTCAGGCTAATTGAAATTACATGAGTTGAATACTTATTTTAAGTGAGAAAATGGTGATAAAACATCTGCTGTTATGTACTACTGTTAAGTAAACTTGTAGTGTAGTGATGAAGTCAGTCTAAGATTAACGATGTACAATTAATAAAAGTATACTTTGATGCTTTTGAATAGGACATTTAATAAAGAATGTACAGAACTGTAACTGATACATTAATGAACTAATATTACCTTCCATTATTTACTCAGAAGTCCTATGAATCGGAAGATAACATTTCGATCTCTCCCCGATCTCTTTTCAACAATTTGCTACATTAAAGACTGGAATTTGTCTAACTTAAATTGAAGCTCATCGCTTTGAATATTGGTAATAGTGTTGAAATCAATCGCCCTAACATTAATAATTGAAATATTTAGTAAATATAGTAATTCTAGCTTTAATAATATCACGATTATGAATAAGAACCTGTAAGTTTTCGGCCATTACTAAATCTAGATAAGGTTAACGCGCACGAGGGATTTACGTGATAAGTAAACAAAGCGTAAAAAAAGACAAACCGTGCAAACCGCTGTAGCTATGTACAACGGTCAAGTAGTAAACCGCGTCGTCAGCTGAATCCGGCGCCGACACCGCTGTGATGTCGCCACTCTGCGACAGCGATGCTCGGCGACAGCGACGCTCGGCGACAGCGACGCTCGGCGACAGCGACACTCGGATGTCCCGCAGCAGGTCGCGCAGCGGCACGAAAGGTCTCGCGGCTGGCGCAGCGGCAGCGTCTGGAATAGTTGGCATATACTATTACATTAACTGCCTTTTATTGTTTACGTTTTATTTTGGTAAACTACAGCAAAGTAGACAATATAAAAAGAAAACAACATTTTAATAGAAGTAGGTCACCATTTTAAGTAAACCTTTTTACCCTCAAAAGGCGTCAAAATATTATCGCTTTATACAAGAGATATAAAGTACATAGTTCTACACGATAAACTATAACGATCCACGAACAAAAACATTTCCATGTAAGGTTTTTTGGAAGTGTAAACTTAAAACTGGCAACAAGTCTAAAAGCCTGGCCTAGTTCTGCGGACAAGAAGTTCACCACAAGAGGCTTTATGAATGTTTCTAAAAAGGTTAAGTTAGCTAGAAAGAAACTTACTTCATTTAAACAATGTAATAAATTAGTTTAAACTCTATAAAGATAGGAGATTTAGTTAATGAATAATACTTTATTATAGTTCTTTTACTTAAAATAGATATCCATGACTTGTAACAAAAATAAATTTGTTGTGTGGTGTTCTAAATACAATTTATATTTTATTTTAAATGTATACTAATATAATAAAGCGTAAACACACACTTCTTTGTCGCCTAAGACGTCAGCAATTACAACATATTTTTGAATAACTCTTTTTTTTAATAAAAAGCCCTATTTTTACGCTTACGCTTTAGAATATATATTTTCACGCCATTAAACTTAGGGGTAAATGTTTTGGATAAAAACCTTAATGCTCATCGCTTTGAATAGTGTTGAAATCAATCGGTCTAACATTATTGTAATATTTACTAAATATAGTAATTCTAGCTTTAATAATACCACGATTATGAATTAGTACCTGTAAGTTTTCGGCCATTACTAAATCTAGATAAGGTTAACGCGCACGAGCGAATAACGTGATAAGTAAACAAAGCGTAAAAAAAGCTAAACCTTGCAGACTGCTGTAGCTTTGTACAACGGTCAAATAGGAAACCGGGTCGTCAGCTACAGCGACAGCGACGCTCGGCGACAGCGACCCTCGGCGACAGCGACGCTCGGTGACAACGACGCTCGGCGACAGCGACGCTCGGCGACAGCAACGCTCGGATGTCCCGCAGGAGGTCGCGCGGCAACACGAAGGGTCTGGCGGCTGGCGCAGTGGCAGAGGCTGGAATAGTCGGCATATACTATTAAATTAACTGCCTTTTATTGTTTACGTTTAATTTTGGTAAACTAAAAGCAAAGTAGACAATTTAGAAAAAAGAAAATAGAATTTTAATAGAAGTGGGCAACATATATTAGTCCACCTTTCTGCGTATTAAGCGATCTTAAAGTTAATTATTACGTGAGATTATTATGGATTCTATTTGACATTCATATCATCTACAGCAGTGTATATCAAACTTATTTCTGAAAATTAATGATTTTTTAGCGCCCCCAATTTTTATACAATTGTAGTGGAATTTAAAATACTATATTGTAACAAGATAAATTAAGACTACTCGCGCCATCGTATGCCGAGTAGTAAAATCGTGCATGCGGCGCCTTAATGCATTGATGCAACTGAA
>NW_013526915.1:719671-764352 GCF_000836215.1 Papilio polytes | reverse complement strand
CTCGCCTTGCATAACTGCGCCTCACCTAAGTTGGGTCATTTATGTAAGCGGTGATCGTCCACGTAACGCTCGCCCCGCACCCCCCGCTACAATATAAAATAAATGAAATTTCAAATTCCACATCTCCCCCTAACCCACATCAACTTCCTCCATTTTTTCTGGGGCCCTATAATGCCCCCTCTGAGTTTCAAACGCCCCTAATGGGACGTTACCGCCAACTTTGAGAAACACTGATCTACAGATTGATAACAGTTTGGCAATTTTATCGGTGTTTATTCTTTTCAGATAACTACGTTTTGCTAGTGTGGCTGTGACTATAGTCCTCGAACAGTTTTATTTTATTTGTAATTTAATGGTTTATAGAAAAATGATTGGTTATGTCACCTTGTTTAGTCTTCTGTCTTGCTAAGTTACCAGCGCGTAGTGTTGCCTGACGGTCGGCTTCCCGGCGTTGGTAGGCTCGCGACGCTCGTAGATACGTAGCTCTGCCTGACGCTCGGCTTTCCGGCGTTGGAAGACTCGCGACGCTCGTAGATACGTAGCTCTGCCTGACGCTGCCTGCAGGCCTCTGTCTGAAAAAGGAGTGTTAATAACGATGAATAAAATACGAGGAACAACGCAACAATATTTGATTGGAATAAAGTGAATATCGCAGAAAAGTGACGTGATTGCAATTAAATACGAAAAGCTTAAAAAGTAGGTTTAGAAATAATAATCTAAAACTATCAATTACTGTTTCTCCAACAATTATAGGTATGTACATTTACCTTAATTGGAGTCGGTATTTACATAGGTTTGTAATTGTTTTATAAATGCTCTTGCTCAACGCGTATTTGTTATCTGTATACCGTCAATAGTTGCTACTAACTACTTATAGCAAATTTAAATTAGAATTGAATATAAAGTTAAATTCTTTATTAGATAAAACTCAAAGAGATATGTTACTATTAAAAATGGTAATAGCCATGCATGTACTTACATAAAATTTGGTTAGCGTGTCATTTCTAATATACAATAAAACTGAAGATAAATGAAAATACAACATTATTCCACCTCACGGCATTCTCGTCCAACCGCCCGAAATCAGCATGTTCAACCGATCTTCTACCTCCCAAATTGACAATTCTTTTTTCGAGTCACTGACAACTGAATATGTTGTCATTACTAAATATTCTAATAATCATTTGTTTTTGTTTACAAATTAAATTTAAATAAGACTTTAAGTTAACGAACCCTTACATATCTAACATCTAATTCCCTTAAAAATTACACATTCAATAGGTAGTTACGAAAAATGTTACATAAATGATTAATGAAGAGTTCCACATTCGATGTTTTAAAAATGTGTGGACATGCAATTATGTGCAAATTTATTTATTAATAATGTTAACAAATTTAACACGAAAACTCAAACTCAACAATGGGATCCTCCTTCTCACTTTCTTAATAATGTTTTAAGGTAAACGACTAATATCTAAATGTATTATATTAGTATTGATGACAGTAAGGCGTGGCAGATGTCAGTAGTAAAAAATATTATACTTGAATTTGCAAATTCGTTATACTTATGGCATATTATATCCATTAGTACCGGCAAAACATCTATGTAATCAACGAACTAACTACATTTTGTTGCCTTTGTGAGTACATTTTATAAAACGTTAAACTATTTTGCTCTTTTGTGTCATGAACGTCGAGGTATTTTGTAAGTTCCTCTTACAAAGTGAACATTTTAAGCTTTTGTAGAATGGCTCGGGAAGAATCAGGTAAAATTCTTTGAAACAATAAACCTGAAGTAGCCGTTGAGAATCAGAGGTTCTGTAACATTATCGATTGAGCTGCAGTTGCTTTTATAAATTAAACGTTTTTAATTAAATGTAATGTAATTTTCATAACATTTCCTATCAAATTGTATTTTATATTTGTAGTCGTTTAATATTAGTTTTCGCTCCCGACTCTGTTCGCATGGAATTGAACATAGCAAAAGTAGCCTATGTATTCTTCCAGACTATCCTCTACATTTATGCCAAATTTGATAGAAATCCATTCATCCCTTTAAGCTACAAATTCTAACAAACTTCCATCCGTCCATCGGTTACTCAATGTAAAAACTGGAAGCCAGTTTTGTTAATTGTGGACGATCATTATTGATATTATGTTACCTTTATTTCTTTACCATAAATAGTTTTGCTCTAGAAGAACAACAATAATACTGCTATATAATTAATTCTTTGTTTACTAAAGTGTGTAATCAATTTCTCCAAAAGGCGACCCAATCGACATTTTAATTTGGCGTAGTAATCAACTCTGGGACTTAATTAATTTTCTGAATTTGTTTTTCTACAAAGTGTACATCCCCTCGTGCTGGCGAGTTTATCCTATCGATTTTTCGTTGCCAATTCGTTCGACGATAAGTACAGGAGTTCTATGAGATTTTACTTTCATTAATTGTTTTTATTAAATTTTTATCCTCCCATACTTAAATAAATAACGATATGCTTATTCGTATCGTTTATCTCCGAATATTAAAAAAAAAATAAGAACATTTTTTCTTTCTTATATGTTCAAGATAATTAAATTTAAACTCATAAGTCCAATAAGTATCATTTCAAGTAGATAGATAGAACATAATTTAAGTCAATTAATAGTGATCATATTATTATTGAAATTTGGAGCAAAAATGAAAGACAGAATTTCCAATTTCGTACTCGACAATTTAATTACATGGCGACTAATTTAAAGTATGTTTTACAAGCGATCCTTTATTTTGTGATGGATGCATGTACCTCATTTTATGTATTTTCTAACAGAAGGGAAACTATAGATAATGAAATGCAGTCAAGGAATTAAATTCGCTTCCCACTCTTAGTGTAACAGTAATATTGTACAGCAAAATGATGCGCGTTGACTACGTGGTGCACTAGTACAAGTGTATCGAGTGGCTAGTTGGATTCCTCGTTACACTGTGTATTGACTGCATGAATATTCGTAGTGTTCAGTACGCATTTTTACTAAGCGCGTATTTGTTTTGCTATGAAAAGTTTTCGAAATGCATAGCGTGTGTTAAATAAAAAAAAATCTTTATTGGTCCAACAGTTTTGTACAGTTAGTGGGACTCTGTCTCCTGATATAGTAGTAACTGTGTTTCAGGATGCAGCGCCTTGTTTTAACGATTGTCTTGCGCAATTTAAAATACATGGTTACAATATAAGTTATACATAAAAAGATAAATAATGACATTTTACTTTGGAATGCTTGCCCTATGGTGGATTATGTGCATTTGTTTGACCTAAACGTAATACCTAGTTCATATTTTCAAATTAAGAACGAAATAAACGCCCGTTATAAAAATGTTACTCTGAAAAATAAAGAGATATAGAATTTCAATTTGTACTGCGGGAATTTATCATTATCGCGGTTAAACCTGAGTTTGCTAATTAAATACTTACGCTCCACGTAACAATCGGAACGCGAAATATTTTAATGTAAAACCTCTTTATTACATTTACTAGCTTTTGTCCGCGGACCGTCCGCATATATAAAAAAGTAGCCTATAAGTTTTTCGAGGTTATGTTCTACGTCTATCCCATATACTTGCACTTCTAAGTGCTTCCATACACATACAAATATACACTTATTTAACTATTACAAATATAAGTTTATTTCTACATTCAAACAGCATCGTATCAATATTTGCACGAGGGGTTCTAGGAAACACACCGATGCAGCTACAATCACGATAAAAGCAAAATCGTCAAAGGACATGTAACATGTCGGTGGCCTTTGTACTACAGGATGTTCAATAAATCACTGCCCGAGGTAAAACATGACTAGAAATAGATACGAAGTGAGAGCAAATGCAGTAGGAGGTATAGGTAGATTTGAATGATCCACTGCAATATCAAAAGTAATATTAAATTTACTTAACCATTTTCCCGACAGTCGTTACGATGCATGGGTTAATAGCAAAGAACTTCGACCAACATCTCAAGAAGCTCTCGCTAGACAGTTGGATTAATGGAACGAATCAAAAGGCAGTTATTTTAGAAACCGCACGCACTGTGAGGTTCCTATCTCTGCAGCTCTGACCACTAGTTGCTTGAGTCATTGGATTCCGCAGCCGGTAGTGCTCAATTTTTACGTGATATGTTTTATTTTTATTTTATACAAATCGTTATAAATATATTATGTATTAAAAAGAAAAAAAAAAGATATATGGGAAGTAAAATTTTACTTAAAACATGTTTAGTTAAACTCCAAAACAAGGATGAGCCATTTGAAATTAAAAAAAAAACAAACATTTATGAAAGATTTTCGATCAACTTGTATATAACTTCAAATTTAGAGAAGTAGAGTAAATAATCGGTATTAACTTTACTTTGGTCGTATACCATCGTATTTGCTAAACCTGGCTACATTGCAACGACAAATGAAAGTGTAGCTAATAATCAAAATATTGCAATGGAATAGTTTTATTAGAAACGAAGAACATTTTCACTTTATATTTCAAAATTTTTAGAACATAAAGCATTTTTGGTATCCTCAGAACATAATAAAACTAGCATCAAAATCTGTCTGATTTACGAATACAAAAACAACAAATTACAAATATTAACATTTGTTTACATGGAAGATGAAATAAAACACAATAAACGTCGCAGAGTAATGGACATTGGCTTTCTGGATATTGCTGAAACATAATTTACCTTATGCCCCGACCGAGTTTGCTAAACTTGTCACGTCTCGAAATTATTTTATCTCTCATCCTCAGACATGCAGTTTCGCTTACAATATTTTGTTATAGTTTTTAACACTTGCTTTGCCATATACAGATTTCATATAACAAGAATAGGATTCCTATTCCTAGGATAGTTTGATAAAATTTTAATATCTTGCAATAAGTACTGATGCCAGGGCTTCTGTTGTATTTAAAGCGAATAACAGGGACAACCTGTTAATATTATGAATGCGAACATTTAAATGGATGGATGGATGTTTGTTAGAGTCTGCCGCCTAAATGATCAAACGGATCTCGACAAAATTTGGCATAGATGTAGAGTTTGTCTGGAAGAGCATACTTGCTTTTTTAATTCCACGCAAACTGAGTACTGTGACGTTATCGGAAAAAGACTATATTATTGTATTAATTATGTCAAATCCAAACTTCAGTATTAAACGTTGTGATAATAAAATGAAAATTGTCACGTTTTAACACAATTCTAATATCCTTTGACATGAGCTTGAAGCTCGGAAAAATAATGCGAGAGAAAGGAAAACAAATTACATTCCAGAAGCAATGTGAGCGAAATATTACGTGCCCGCTCTCCAGCCATCACTTACTCGCCGACTCTGTTTATCATTTTACTACGTTTTTTGCCTTTTAATATATTTAAATTCCCTCTTAATGAAATATCATAAAAAAACAGATTTGTAACATGAATTTCAATACCCAAGGACATTTATAAAAGGCTACAACGATAAAATACATAATGAAGCATATTTATATACGAGTTGTCGCCCGCAAACTTCGTTAGCGCAAATTTGGACCACCCGTTACGCCACATTTTGGCGCCGATACGTTTTGACAGAAAGGAATTAAAAAAAAAACTATAATAGGGCCGTCTATGTCAGCTATCCTTCAGTGGAAGTCCGGCCAAAATCGGCTCAGTCGTTTCGGAGTTTACCTTGTACGAACGACTTGCGGACAGACAGACAGACAAAAAAAAAATTAAATGCGATTTTCGCTATCAGAAACGCAAATACATTATGTTTCCGAAATCTGGAATTTTTCTTTTTATATTACAAACAGATACTCTAATTTTATTAATAGATATAGGTATAGATATAGATATAGATATAGATATAGATATAGATATAGATATAGATATAGATATAGATATAGATATAGATATAGATATAGATATAGATTAAAGTTCAAGATAACCTTGTTATGTAAATAGTATCTATTAATCACTAGCCATTAATGCCATCAACACGTTATACGCAGATGATATCGGCCTGATTTATTAAACTAATTACTGAAACCAGATCGTTACACATATGTAAACATATGTACTCGTACACAAGTTAAAACATCTTTATTCTTCAATAACGAAATAAACAGCAATATTTTTATGGTACTAAATTGATTTTTTAAAAATTGTAGCTGTTTAATTGGGTCTACCTTTATTTACTTATCTATTTATAACATACTTATAAAAGAATTGATAAATGTAATATGATAAAAGATCTAAATTAACTATATTTAGGGTCTGTCCCACCACTGGCTGATAGAGGCTCAGATAGCTTAAAGTGACGTCACTGTTAGATAAGGGTTCAAAATGCGATATTTCCATCATATATTTTGTTAGCAGACAATTTACAATTTGGTGGGACAGGATCAGTTCCCCCGATAGACAGCATCAGTTTTCCCGTCCAAATATGACGTGGGGGCCTTCAAAAGTGAACAGCTACCTATTAAGCTAGCTCGTACCATCTTTCGACTGCATCGTCACCTCCTTCAGGTGGGATCGTGGTCAAGCGCTAGCTTAACAAATAATAATAAAAAAAGTACCTTAAGGTTATGGTTTTCATATAAAATTATAGTTAAACAGAGTATCGACAATAATGTAGGTAATTCGACATGAAATTTAATAATTAACTTCCATTGATAAACTAACCAGTTAAATAATGTCTCAAAAGGTCACATTGAAGTCACGACCATTTTCATTAAGTCTCATGTTCCGCATCGATGCGTCCCATTGCTTTACTCAGAGGACCGACCGGTCAGACCACAAGGGTTTAATGCCTAAAACTTCACAACAATATCTTTTCCAGTCTCAATTTTTGTGTCCAACATTTTATAATATTTTCTTTAAATGACTCAAACAACAAAAGCTGTTAACACAATACTGTCCTGTTTTTTTACATATTTAGTGTTCTTTTTCCTTTTTTGTTATTAAATTGTGTTTAAAACTGTTAATTAGTATAGTTAGAAGTATTAAATTTGCATCATTTCAGGGAGATAGGTAAGTGCTGGACGTGTCCGAACATTAGCATAGAACGCATCTGCGTATCAATATAACACGAGGCTAGGAGACGGTCACTAACCCATAATTGCATTGCTCCAATTTGCATAACATCCTTCACAGTGGAATGAACTCGCTGTAGTTCAAAAAGGTTCATTAATTCAAATAGAAGTTTATAAAATATTTAAGTTATAAAAGACATAAAACGGAAAATGTAATACTATTTGTTGACAATTTCAGTAGCGGTATTGTTTAAATAGTTTTTTTTTTCTATTTTGGTCGAATTGGCGATAAAAGATTATTGAATAGTAGTTTCCGTGCGGCTTTATCCGCATAGAATAACAAAAACTTTATTTTTTCGTTTACATTTGACAATTTCTTACCATAGTTACCATAGCCTTGCTTTCTTAATGTTGGCAGCTTGTAATTTATGTTCCTTTTACCATATGATGGATTTTTTCCAATTTATTTACCCCCAAAGTTTCATATCGTAAAAACGTATAGCCTAAAGTGTGTTGTGTTGGGTTTTCATTTAAGATAGATTATTCAAAAAAGTCGAGTGTGTTTACCCTTTATTATATTAGTATAAAGTATAGATTTATTGAAAAATTTTGAAATCAACTATGAGATTTCAAAAAGCCAGTCATCGCTGAGCTATTCCCGTTTCCATTGTTCCACTTGTACAGAATACTTCTCGTTAATTAACTAACGTAACATTACTTACACTAATTAATCAAGGATCAGGTTACCCTCAACACAACCCATTCTCTAACAAGAAATGTTTAACAATCCTAGTTAAATACAACATGTTTACTGTTAATTATGGATAACTAGCTTTGCGCGTGAGTTCTTCAGCGCTGAGTTTAAAAAATAACTTAATTACTAACTTAGAATAGCTTTCAGGCTTTGTTCTACATCTATACTAAAGCTACATCTATACTATAATAAAGCGTAAACACACACTTCTTTGTTGCCTAAGATGTCACCAATAACAGGATATTTTTGAATAATTCTTATTTTTAATAAAAAGCCCTACACTTGCATTACACTTTACGCTATATATTTTAACGCTATTGAACTTATGGAGTAAATATTTTGGATAAAAACCCTAACGTGGGGAAGAGACTATAAGTTGCTGCCAACATCAAGGAAGTAAGGTTGTCACCGTGTCATGTCATTTTGACATTTGTAATTGCTAATTTGACAGATGTAAACAATAAAACAAAATATTCATAATTTCATGCAGATGAAGTCGCACTGGAACAGCTAGTCTATGATGAATTTCATCGAGATACGTTAAGCCGCTCTTGATATAAGTAACATCAAACATCAATCCATCCATCCAAACATCCACATTTATATTATTACTATTGTAAATATGGTTATTCCTTTCTCAATTCAAAATGACTGCAATTAATCTGAAATATCTTTTTGTTTTTTTTGTTAATCGACAAAGGACTAGATCCTTTTATCTAACGTTAAATAAGATCACGAAAAATGTATGTTACTTTAAAATTGAAAATAATAGACGATGGTTCTTGAATAAAGAATAGTTATTTATTTCATTTTAATTGGTAGTGTTAGTTTGATTACTCGATATAAAGCGACTATTCGCAGTCTATTGTTCGCTGTGATTATGCCAAGCTTGGACTATTGTGGGGCACAATGGCCACTTTGCATATGATAAGCTTTCGCTTTGCAAACAGATCCCCTGATATCAGTGACAGGAGTGTATGAACATTTTCATTGTTATCGTTTAGACGCGTCACTGTAAAATCTACAAGAGTATATTGTTATAAGCCATTAAAGATACCTTCTTTATTATAGGCTATTTTAGACCAGCCGAATGTTTACTGTATAGACAGGTGGTTACTTGTAACACAACCATCAGTGCCAAAATACCAAATATTATAGACAAAAAAATGCCGTTAAGTAGTTAACAAAAGCAACACGACGTAGTCCCGTGTTGCCAATTGGGAAAAAAATTCAGGTGAACGAGCAAAATCTCACTGCAGAAGGTACAGGTGCCTTCCACTGGAGATCCCGTGACCCTTAAATCACACATGAGGGCGGTCACCGAGTGGAATTTTCGTTAGTAGAAATCTCACATAACCTTGTCTTTTGTAAAAAAGTAGTTAAATTTCGCATTTATTATTTTAAGTACAATTATATGTATACCAGATACAGAATTGCATTATTATATATGAATTTCAACGGTAGTTATACAGCATACAAGTACAAGGCGGCAGTTCTCTCATTTACACTATAAGCAATCTGAGTTCTGTTATATGCATTGTAAATATGTATGGCAATTAACTAAGGATGTAGACATGAGAGATGTTGTTTCCTACGTATGTACTCTACATAATTATGCTCCTTGTGAAACGTCCCTTATAATAATTGTCAATATAATTACATCATACTAATATTATACTTTATACTAATATTATAAATGCGAAAGTTTAGATGGATGGATGGATGTTTTTGGGATTTGTAGCGTAAACGGCTGAACGGATTTCGATGAAATTTGGTATAGATGTAAAGGATATTCTAGAAGGACATATAGGGTACTCACTTTTGTTTTTTTTATTCCACGCGGATGGAGTCGCGGGCGAAAGCTAGTTATTACGATTCAAAGTCAATATGCATTTTAAAATATTAATGATTTCTAAAACAACTTTATGAACGATTGATATTGAAGTTCATATTTCTATAAGTACTAGCATTATTTGTTAAAAAGAATTCGTCTGTCTTTAAAAGTAGGATCATTATTTACGATACGACGTGCGATCGCACCTGGGCTCGACTTTTGAACTGGACCTCACTAAATCTACTAACTTCCTTCGCAGTAAGTTAACACAGTGTAAATCAATACCCTATCTATAAAGTAACCTTTTGTGATCCAGAATGTAAAATACGATCAAATTATTTTTTATGGAACTGAGAATGTGATAACTCTATTTATATACGTTTATAGACTCTAAATACTTTAGACTATCTTCGCCTTTAATTCAGTTATTTCAGAGATAAAATATATAACATCATTTTGAATCAGTAAATTTAACATTAAATGCATTTATTTCTAGAAAAAAATAATCATTCCATGATTAAATAAACGTTTTTTTGTTTTTGTATATACCACCATACTTCGTTATTTACCAAATAATCCATTAACCCGCACAATCTAATGTAGTGTGTTTCTTAGTTGAGATTATCCTTGTATGACTATTTTAGCTAGAACTAGTATAAAATGTATGTACATCAGTAACGTACATAGATTGATGGAAAAACATAAATTGTAAACCGATCGTCTTTGGGTATAACTTACGATTCGAATCAAGACTTTCGTGAATCGTAAACTATGGTTTCCGATATAAATTGGCTATCTTATATCTTTTATTCCGCTTGTTTGTGTGAACGTGATTTGGTTTTACAATAAATACGTTTTCATATGAAAATGTTTTTTTCTTTTTTTCAATTAATCTTTAATTTTAGGATATCAATAATGCAACAAATAATTGCTCAAATGAAGATAATTTTACAAAGATTATAGTGGATTCAGATATGACGTCTGATAGAAATGTATAGAAGAGTAGCACATACTGTGCTCCTCCGTAGGGATAAGGGCAAGTTGATGTTGATGGTATTATAGTACAGTATTTGTGTAATATATTAATTGATGGAACAGTGGTAGAGCCCGCTTTAACATTTCCGTATGAATTGGCCAGCTAGCCCGGTGCTGGATCGATCACATAGAAGACAAGCGTAAAGTGGAAGCAATTCCGCGTCTTGTCTGATCTTCGCTTACCATCATTCTTATAAGAAAATAATGGGATGTGAACGTAAGTAGGTTTAACAGTAGAGGGAAGCATAAGGGGAAAGTCCTGTCTATGGGCAATGGATGCTTCGCTTTGTCGGCGAATTCAGGTAACCGCTTTTCGTTCCTCTATCGTATTCAAATAGTAATATGCTTTTTATTTCCATATAAAACAAGATTTACATAAGACTGGTTTATATGTTTTTTTGACGTAAAAACAATTATACTCGTGGTAATCAATCACTGCTATATACAGGAACTGTGTGATGTATAGCCGGCGTTGTGTCAATCCAACTCGTGGACGAAAATAGTTTTGATTTAAATCTATTTGATGCGGAGTGTTATTTCAAACTGGAACAAAAAACCCATTCCGTATTCCTATCTATTCAAAGCAGACTAACATGTGTATTTTGATATTTCACATATATTTGTTTTGTCAGTATTTAATTCTGCTCCATCAAAGAGGTTTTACGCTTTCACAGAACTCGTTGGTTACTTCAATACAGTATGTTTTTTGTTGTTATTTATGTGATAATAAACATAATCTAATTAATAATTTTGACTGCTTTACTTAAAAACTGCAATAATTGAAATGTTTTTTTTTTAATTAAGTTTGTTTATAGTTTTTTTTTTTAACTTTGGTTATAATTTTTGGTAAAAATTGTTATAGCTACATAACCTTTCTACTTTTAAACGTCTAATGTACCTATAAAATTTAAAAGACATGGCAACTTTTTAAAAACAATAGTGTAAAGAAAATGTAACGTTATAAAAGTGTTAATTTCGGTCAGGTTAGAATTGAAATCAGTGAACAAGTGATTGAAAGACAAAATTGTCTTCTAATTAAGATAAAGTTAATATTTTTTTCGGAAATATATTCGTTAAATATATTTTTGAATAAAATACCATTACTTTTTTCATTAATTCTGTGCAATAACACTGTCATTTGTAGAATATTTTGATTAGCATTCATTGGCGTATACCTAGCATCTACAAAGCTGTTCCTAATTTGATTTTTTTCTTTTATGAATTGTTCATTTAATTTAAACTTAGTGTTCGTAAATTGCTCTTAAACGTGTGAAAGTTGATAATCAGATTGTGGCAGTGGATTTAGGTTTAACTCACGTTTACTGCATTCATTTAACTATAATACTTCAGCCATTTTGCTCCGAGCACGCTAATTGAAACTACGTGAGCATAATACGTTGTCTAAATTTGCAATCGCAATTTTGTCGTTTGACCTTTTTTGTGGTACGGGAAGCCAATTTAGCGGTTACTCTTTATGGTAACTTTTGCTATAGACAGTTGAACAATTTGTCCATAAATTATTTAGTTTTACGTCTTGCGGAAAATATTCCTATAATTTGCGATTTTGTGTATATTTATTATTTTATTTATTTTAATTAACCCAAGTTAAAGTTGCGGTTATCTTTATATGTAAATATAATTTATAACATTGACTAAAATGTTTAATTTGCTATTTATTTAATCTATACTATTATAATAAAGCTTATACACACACTTCTTTGTTGCCTAAGATCTCAGGAATTGCAGCATATTTTTGAATAAACTTTTTCTAAATTAAAAGCCCTACACTTACCTCACGCTTTAGGCTATATATTTTCACGCCATTAAACATATGGGGTAAATGTTTAGGATAAAAACCCTAACGTGGAAAAGAGACCATAAGTTGTTACCAATATCAAGGAAGCAGGATTGCCATTGTAAGGTATTTTGACATTTGCAATTGAGAATTTGATAAATACAAACAATAAATTTATAATTTCATGCGGATGAAGCCGCACGCGAACAGCTAGTTTTTAAATAGATTGAACTATTTGATTACAGGTATCAACCTGGACATTGAAACAAAAATGTTATTTGCTACATATTTACTCTTTACGTGTTTTAACTCTTTGATCGTCGATGAAAGATATTATGGACCTCAACGGGGTTATATGTTGCACAAAAAATATATACTATACTGTTTCCAGTACAAGCATAATTTTTTGATCAAGACCGTATTTCGCAAGCCTATTCATAATAATGTTTAATAGCCATGGGTAGTCAAAAATCGTACCTTGTGCTAATCACGGTTATCAAAGAGTTGAAGTATGTTCAAGCTAAAATGTACTCAAACAGTGTTTAAGTTTTTTTTTTTATGGTACAAGGGTACCAAGAGTTTACGTAAATAACGCAGAGAAATAAAAATTCTAGAGCGGCTATCGTGTTTCAGTATAACTAACGATTCGGACTCGGCTAAGGAATGGTAAAGTATTGCTTCCGATATAAATTGGCAAACCTATATCTTTTATTCCGCTTGTTTGTAGTGCAGACGTGTCCGGGATACAAAGAAATTGACCAGTTTTGTTTTACAATTTTTTGGTAAAATGTTTTTTTATCAAAAAAATCTAAATTTTCTACCCTTTATTAATTTATTGTCATATTTTTATGAATATCTTTTTATAGAATTATCTAAGATATTCTAAGCCACAATTTAGAATATTTACAAACGATCTCATTTTTACAGATATCTTATACTAAATTCGTTATGACGATATGCGTTATACAATTTGTCGTGGCATGTGGGACCCCAATAGGGATAGGGTAATTCGATCTTCCTAATGGAACACGGCTACCGTTCCACCCGCACGTGACCCGTACTACAAGCAGTTGTAAACCTGTATTGAGGAATAATCAATACAAACATTTATGTAATAAACCTAAATGCAAGATTACAATATTATTCGTGTGTCATGGCATTATTTAACTATCTAGTTATAGATATAAAGTTAAAGTTATATTTATTCGTTTGATCGAATCGTAAGTTTGTCATTTTTATGCTTATTTTATAGCTATACTAGCTGTTGCTCGCGACTTCGACCGCGTGAAATTAAAAAAATGTTACCTATGTTACTCCCAGATAAATTGCCTTTCTGACGGTGAAAGATCGGTCCTGTAGTTTTTGAGTTATTTCATAATACAAATATTTCCTCTTTATAATCTTGGTATAGATTATACAAGCTTAACAATAGGCTTCTATCGCAAATGCACTTATAAAATGACATACAATTGTATCCTTCTTTAAAAATAACATCGTAGCATTTGTCCATTAGTTTTAACAATAAAAACCCATGCATAGAATGAAAGTAACTATTAATTATTTTAATTTGATAATTGCTTAATTTTTTACGACTATAAATTCTTTAGAATTTTGGGATCAGACTAGTCTTTGCTGTACTTGTTCTGCAGCGATCACGAGGATAAATAATACGGCTATTTAAAACCATTTATTCCGTTGAGTTCGCTACACGTGACTTGTTCGGAACCCTCTTGAGTCTGCCGTTTTATGTCCCACGTCCGGTAAACCGAGTTTTGATCGCAACATAAAATTGCTGACTTTGTTGGTTTGTTCGTCTAACGTATTATACACTCAATTGCCACAATCGTTTGAAATGCTCTGTTTTGTAACGCTCCGCCATTTAAACAGTAAAATACCAAGGATTAAATGATTACGATATAATGAGGCTCAATTTAAGGTTCAAGAAATGAGTATATCATGTTCTCAAAGACCGGCAATGTATTTGCAATTCTTTTGCTTGATGTTTATGGGCCCCTGATGCTTTTCAATAGCCATAGATTATTTTAAATACTATTTTACATTTTTTTAAATTTCTTGAATGTTTTATACCTTACGGTAATTTTTAAATCAGGTTATTTTTCTCTGGAATTCATGAAAAATATTTACTTTAGCTTTTGAAATTATTTTCTAGTTTATTTGGCAAGTTTCAAAGTTAAAACTTCAACAAAGCATCGGCTCGTGAAGTTTAGTTCGAGTGGAGTCGAGTACATTTTTTGAAATACTTAAATAATCTAAACTTCAAAGCAAAAGAGGTAACTAAAAATTAGAATCTCTAGCATTTTAAAGGTTTTCATGTTCATTCTTTATAAATTGTTACTTTTGCGATAGAATATTTTTTTTAATTCTGTGGGGAATAGTAAAATTAATGAAAAAACTTTATAGGTTTTCATATAATAAATCCCGTGATACGTTAAAAAAGTCATTTGAATTCAATTACAGTTACGAAAATCAAAACAAGAACTAATAATGATGCAAAATAATAACAATTATTTTTTTTATTCATACATTTACAACTAATAATGGTATTAGCATTTGCGTCTATCAGACGGCACGATCAATAGTGAATGCATGCAAAAATACCCCGTACAACAGTTATTACGATAAAAGCGGAATTGACAAAGGGCTGATGGTTCTAACGCGACTGCACGTCGCACTTTGGTATCAACCATGATTACACTCTACACAGAACCCGGTATACGATGAAATTCAGATGTATTTTATCTAGATGCGCCATATCACAAATAAATCATTAATAACACTATTTTATTCGATTGATAACTGCTTGTATACTTTTTAGTATACTAACTTTCGCCTGCAACTCCGTCCGCGTGGAATGAAAAACAAAAGTAGCCTATCTGGTCTTTAAGGCTATCCACATCTATGCCAAATTTCTTTGGAATCCGTTCAGTCAGTTAAGCCATAACAAACATCCATCCATCCATCTAAACTTTCGCATTTATGTTAATAGTAAGATAGTATATTTTACACGTGGTAGGGCCCGCTTTAACATCTTCGCAACGAATGGGCCGGCTCGCCCGGTGTACCACGACCACACAGATTTCTGTGGCGTGAAATGGAAACAATTCCGTGTTTCGTCTGAAGAGTGTGGTGCCGGAGGCCTAATTTTAGTCAAATTTCCTTTCCACCCTTTTCTTAAGAGAAAAGAATAGGATGGAAAAGTGGATTTGACGGTGAAGGAGACGCATAGGAAGGGGAAATATCCTCTTTATGTGCGTCCCTCCTCCGTCAATTAAGGGTAGGTAACGCATCTGCAATTGCGGACGTTATGGGCAGCGGTCGCTTTCCATTTCGTTGGATTTAGGTGGCCGTTTGCTCGCTTGCTGCCTTATATTATAAAAGAAAGTAAGTTTAAATGTAGAGTAAGTTTCCGAGGCCAAAATACCATTAAAACTGAGGTAACTTTGAGATTTTGTTCACATGTTTAGTCTATATTTACGATGAGTTTCATTACGTAGATATCAAAAGTTTTTTTAATGAAGATATCTTTTCCAGATAATAGGTGATCGATGGTTATTTACGTAGGCAGCGGCGTGGATGCAGGTACGTATTTTAACAATACACATTGTAACAGTTACTGAATAAAAAGAGTCATTAGAAATGTACGAGCTTTTTTGTTTGAAAACTTTTCAAATGTACATTGTTAAAAGTAACGAATGTATAGGAAAAATGAAATAACAGTGATATTTTTCTAAATAAATTTAAATGTACTAAAGTCAAAAGTATGCATTTGATTAGCTCTCTGGTTGCGTACACCGAGAGTTTATTTTCCTAACAAAAAATCAAATCACACTAATAATATTTTGATTGAGTTGATATTGGTTTGCGGTCAGCAACCGCACTGCGGTTACCGGCCATGCTTGTTTGTTCTGGTATTAATTAACTTATAGAGAAATATAATATTATATAATATTTCAAAAACCAATTCCATGAAAATTACAAAAAATATGATATACTAGCTTTTACGTAGATTACGTAAAATAGTATATTTGCATCATACTAATTCTTAATAATACTATAAAGTTTACTTGGTTTGACTGATGGATATTTCTGACTACATATCTCCAGAAAGGGTTAACGGATCTCTATGAAATTTGATAGGATATAATAATCAACACAAACATTTATGTTATAAACCTTAATGCAAGTTTACAATATTATTCGTACGTTATTACATATTTTAACTATAGTTTGTCATTTTTATGCTTAATTTACAGCTATACTAGCTGTTGCTCGCGACTTTGCCCGCGTGATATTAAAAAATGTAACCTATGTTACTCACAGATAAATTACCTTTCTGACAGTGAAAAATTTGAAAATCGGCCTTGTAGTTTTTGAGTTATTTCAAAATACAAACCATTCCGCTTTATAATATTAATATACATTACACAAGCTTAACATTAGGCTTCCATCGCAAATGCACTTATAAAATGACATACAATAGTATACTTCTTTAAAAATAACATCGTAGCATTTGTCCATTTGTTTTAACAATGAAAACCCATGCTTAGAATGAAAGTATCTATTCATTATTTTAATTTGATAATTGATAATGAGAGGATATATAAGATAGTCTAGAACACATAGGTTACTAAGTTCTTTATTTAATTTCGCAAGGAAGGAGTCGCGGGCGACAGCTAGTATTCAATTAAGAAGTATAGAGTCAGTGGAAATACCAACATAATAACGAGATACACGTCGTATTGTTACATCTCGAAGTAATGTTTTTCGTCTGAAACGAATGCTGTTTTGCATATAAATAAAGTCTCTTTGTGTAAAATATTGAAGCACGATTACTTTCTTTTGTAAACGTCTGACTTTTGAAAATTGCATACCTTTATAAAAGCTGCAACTAGATCGTGATGGTTTTGAATACGAAAAGGGATACTAAAGTTTTAAAAAAGCAAATGTATTTTTTTACAAAAGGAATATGGCAATTGATAGCAACAGTTGTTGTGGGATGTATTACGCAATATCGGATTGAAAACGGTTTGCAAATAGATCTAAAGAAATTTTTACATGAAACAGTATTATATGTTGTTTGATAAATAAATTGTATACGTCGTAACATTCTGCAAAAGGATAAAACACATCTGAAAATTAATACTCGAAAAATACGAGCGTCACTGTACCAATGGAGCTATATTTTTGCTGCAAACGTATGAATATTCCATTGAGGTCGAAAGGGTTGCTTTACTTTTTGTATTCAGTACCGGTTTTTGTTTATACAATTCCGTATTTAGATAGAAAATTAAGCATTTGCTTGTTTTCTTTTTAATATATTCAATTACAGTTTAACAGTGGTAGAGCCCGCTTTAACATCTTCGCACGAGTGGACCGGCTCGCCCGGTGTAATACCACGACCACACAGAAAACAGGCGCAAAGCGGAAGCAATTTCGCGTTTCGTCTGATGAGTGTGGTGCCGGAGGCCTGATTTTAGTCCCTTTCCCTTTCCACCATTTTCTTAAGAGGAAAGGATGGGAAGCAAAAGTGGATTTGACAGTGGAGGAGACGCATAAGAAGGGGAAATGTCCTCTTTATGTGCGTCTCCTCCTTCGTCAATTAAGGGTAGGCAACGCATCTGCAATTGCGGATGTTTATGGACAGCGGTCGCTTTCCAATTCGGTGGATTCAGGTGGCCGCTTGCTCGTTTGCCACCTTGTATTAGAAAAAAGTTGTAACTGCAGATTTCATCCACGCAGAATTAAAACAAAACAACTAGCCTATTAAGCCGATGACAGCGTAGCTTTCAAACAGTAAAATAATTAATTAAATCAGTTCAGTAGTTTTGGAGTCTATTGCATACAATGGAATCTTTCTTCTTTATAATATTGATATAGATAAGCAAGTCAAATGACGTAATAACGAGGCTATTCCACATTGTTACGCAAAGCTATTGAAAAGAAACGACATTCGAAGTCAGAAGAGCTCAGAGCTCTCGATGTGAAAAGAAAAGGGGAGCCTCAGTAAAGTACTCTTACATTCCACAGACAAAATACATCTGCTCCTGGTCTATTGACGATCGTAGATAACGATTCTTTGGATTTCCTACTTCTTTTGTTATAAATCGTTAAATGTCCGCTTCATTGCTCTGACTAGTAACTACAGTAACTGTGAGTTATTTAATTTATTTCGTTACTTATATTTTTGAAGATGTTTCTGTCGTACTTAGAGCCCTTTAAAGATTACGTAAATAGTTCCTTTGTTTAGTCATTTCACATTTTAAAAAAAAATGTTCTCTCTGTCAGCTTTATTCTCTGAAAAGAATCGAAACGTCCACTCCACTTTCTTCAAAAATTTGTAAAAGGCATAGTTCTGTATTTCTGTCAGTAATCACACATTACATTCAGCGCAGGCTTGTGTACTTTTTAAAACAAGCTATAAATGATTTTATTTGGAATATTATACAAGTTTAGTAACAGCCCGTTGGCGACATTTTTAATTTACATAATTAAATTTTTATGCTCCACCTGAGTGACCTCGCAAGGCACAACATTTGAAATAAAAAATAATTTAATTGCGGTCTCAAATTAATTCACTTCGTACAATGTTGCTGTTATGAATAAAAAGGTAATTAATTATTTTCATGCGAAATAATTCGTCATATGGTTTTTCTACGGCTTAGATAAAGTGTAGCGATATAGTTATTTAATAAGCTCGCAAATGAGAATATGAATTATTTTTAATTTTCTATTTTATTTTTAATTTTTCTAAAGTATTGTAACCATTATAAAGTTCTTATAATTTGAATCTACGTCTTTTACGTGTTATTTTTGTAACACTGAGAAAACTTTCACAAGCTTGCTATCTTCCTCCCAGCCTATAGACAATCCAATTATTTTATTATTCACAAAGTATTGTGAACTTTTTTTATTAGATTAGACATACTATTTGTTAAATATTTTTTTAATTAGAATTTATTTAAAAAAAAAAAGAATTTAAATGAGTCACACACACGCTTCAACTAAACTATGGTCGGCTACTACTGGACCTTCCCCATATATCATCACAATTTTGGCTTCTGTCGCCCCATCCAATGTCAAAGTTACATTATTATTTTTTATCTGTTTCGTTCATGATTTTTTCATTTCATACGATCTTTTCAATATTAGATAACATTTATATTTAAAAATAAAATATCCAAATTCTAAACAAGTTTTGTTTTGAGATATATTATTTGGATAACAAATAGCCGAGGCACATGTCCTTGTGTACAGGATGCACTCAGACTTCACTTCACGTAGCTACCGCTTGGTTAGACTGCAAACGACCCACCCTCTACGTCTGTGTTTTGTTTAGAAAACATGCAATGAATTCCGTTTTTAAAAGAACGTATTTGAAATGTTTTTAGCCAACCAAAGAATTGTTAAATTAAAATTTAGATAACGTATTAACCAACTATCAACCTTTCTAAAAACTATTAAATTGTTTAAACTTTTGTGAGACATTATTATAAAAAAATAATCAAGTTTAGAGCGTACACCAGAAACTAAACTATCGCACAACTGTTTAGTCCCGCTTTGAATTCTATAAGCTTATATCGAGATGCGCACACTCGATTTTTAGTTCTGCAATTAAAAAGTTGAATTAGCTGCGGAACAATCGACAATCGCACTATAGTTCTGCGATAGTTTAGTGAAAGTCGTGCGCCCGTTCTGAGTTGGTCCGCTAGCGGTGTCATATAGCTTAAAACCTTAAATATAAATAAATTAAATCACAGTTACATAAAATATACGTAATTCAGTTAAATTAAATCAATAAAATGTTATGTAAATTATAATGACCGTATTAAAACATTCTTTAGTTTCGCCAACACACATTCAAACAACCACTTAATGGAACATTGTATTTAGCCACGCGACCTCTATTACATTTTAAATGATGTAATTAAAGAAAACGAGAGTTCTGTAATAGTATTTCTAATTTTCAGTGTTAATTACACATTTAGTATGTAATAAAAACAATGAAAAAGTTTTCATAATCTTACCGCGTACAATCTCTCTACAGGTTTACAATTTCATTAAAAAAAATTAAAGAATATTTGACTACTATATTTTGCTTGCGACTTCGCCTGCGTAATATTAAAAAATAGAGAATATAGCCTATGTGACTCGCAGATAAATTACCTTTCTAAATGTGAAAGAATTTTTGAAATCGGCCCAGTAGTTTTTGAATTATTTCAATACATACAAAGATGCAAACCTTTACAGTTTATAATATCAGTATAGATAACAATAAATACTATAAGAGAGATGTAGGTACTAATTATAAGTAGTAATACAATAAGAGCAAGAATTCGTTTCCTTTTTTGGTTTTAATTTGTTCCTGCAGCTAGACCTTCCTAATTAGAACGAGGAGGTTTGAGTGGAACCGAAATGAAGTAGCGTAAAGCAGAGTTTCGAGAAAATATTGTTTCATCTGTGCGCAGTAAAACAATATGCAGTCGTGACTTCGAATCTGTTATTCAGAATTGACGATGCTCGTCTGTTGCTTGAATACGATGGAACAGTTTGATTTGGGAAATGATGTTCTCAGCGATTTTGTAGAACGTGCAATATAGAAAGGATTTGCAAGTGTCATCGTCAGATTGCTCACGTATTGCATAATTCGAATGAATTTGTAACAATTTGATGATTCATTCGTAATTTTTCCATATAGATCTGAAGCTTAATTAAAGTCCCTTTCCATGTATTGTAATAACTCAAAAACTACTGGGCCGAATTCAATAATTCTTCCCAATTAAATGGATAAATCTTCTGTAAGTAAAATAGGCTATATTTTCATCAATTCCGGTTGTCTATGTGCAACGAATGCTTACGCTTTTTCGCGATATTGAGTTGTCCTCTTGCTCGTTTGCCGCCTTGTTGTATTTGCTATGCTAGCTAGATATCAGTTTATCAAAATGTAAGTAATAAACATTCCCAAGGAATCCTAATAAGGCGGCAATACGAATTGATGTACGTATTCCGTCTTACAATTTGCAACGCCACGTGGGACGAACAAGAATAGGTAATTCGATTTCCTAATGCGCGGCCGCCCCACGTCCGAAACGTGACTCGTAATCCAAGGTAGTTCTAAACTACGCCGAATAAATACTTACGTTCGAAAAATCCAAATAATGAACATCTCTATGTTAGAAAATAATTACTATTTTAGTTTACTTGGAATAACATTATTCCTATGTTAAAGTTTTGTCCGATTCATTTTTTAATTTCATAAAGCAATCTTATTATTGTTAGCATTGAATTATTTGTGATTCGTTAGTTATATTCGTATCGAATGGTTTTAGATAACAAATGAAGCATGACTCTTAATAGAACTGAAAGATTAAACGAGATTTGTCCTGCAAATAGGTAATTCGTGACAATGCTGGCTTTAGACTTCGATAGATTTAATACTTGAAAATATACTTAAATAGATTTTGCTAGGACTTGTATTATTTTAGACTCTATATTGTGTCGAAATATAGCATATTTATTGTTATTATCATTGAATAAATATACAAATAATTCCAATAATAAAATGAAATTTGATTGCATATGTTGATTGAGTATGGACAGAGGTTAAGTGAATTTAAGTTATGAATCAGTGGAAAATCCCGTGACTAAAATTGTGAAATTTGCATAATAATATTTTACATATATTACATAATATAAAAATTGTTACAAAGTTTACAGCGTGGTTTATTTTTTTTGTAAAAGTGCAACAACAAAAAAAAAAACAGAAGTTTTAATTACTAGCTGTTGCCCGTGACTTCATTCGCGTATACTTAAATATATAGCATATGTTACTCAATAATAACGTAACTTTTTAATGGTGTAAGCATTTTTGAAAAGTCACCCTATAGAGTTATTTCAATACATACAAAAATACAAATATTTATAATATTAGTGTAGTAGTATCGAAAAAAAAACTGTATCTTATTTTACTTCACTTTGTATGTATACTATCTATGCTAATATAATAAAGCGTAAACACACACTTCTTTGTTGCCTAAGATGTCAGCAATTACAGCTTATTTTTGAATAATTATTTTTTTAATAAAATGCTCTACACTTACGTCATGCTTTAGGCTATATATTTTCACGCCATATTAAACTTAGGGTGTAAATGTTTTGGATAAAAACCCTAATGTGGGAAAGAGACCATAAGTTGCTGCCAACATCGAGGGAAGCAAGATTGCTATAGTAAGGTAATTGGTGTTTTGACATTTTCAATTGAGAATTTGACAAATGTAAAAAGTAAAATAAAGTTTTTATAATTTCATGTGGGTGAACCCGCACGGGAACAGCTAGTTCTTTATAGTAGTAAATACTGCATTAAAGTTACATGTAAATTATAGCGTAATATAAAGTAATTGAAGTTCGTATTGCAGACATGAACAAGGCTTAATTAATTCTGACATCAAAGCATTGTTTGCACTACTATTATGCCAATTAGCCTAATGATTGTTAATTAAAATATCATACTAGCTGTAGCTCGTGACGTGGTCTGCGTGAAAATAAAAATATAAAGCCTATGTTACTGATAACGTAGCTTTTTATGGTGTAAGAATTTTTTAAATCGGCCCAGTAGTTGCCGAGTTATTTCAATACGTACAAAAATACAAATCTTTCCTCTTCACAATATTAGTAGATGTAATGATATGACGTTAATTTTAATTGAATAGTAGAAAAAATAACAAGACATCATTACACATAATCTTTAGTATTAAAAATATAAAACAGTAAAATATTTAATACACATAAAGGGGATTTAACAACCAGAAGCTTTCGCTAAGCTTTTCAAATGCTAATATTTCCTTCCAGCAAACTTTCCATTCGCTAGTTCCGCATTCCTTTGTGAATCTCTAATTTTTAAATAAAAAAATATGAATACTACGAATCTTACACTGAATTATTTAAGAATTATACACTATTCTATTCAGACTCACTTTAAACTGAGGGAAATTATCAATTACAAATGTCAAAATGACATAACATGATGACAACCTTGCTTCCTTAATGTTGGCAGTAACTTATGGTCTCTTTTCCACATTAGGGTTTATAACCAAAATATTTACCCCCTTAATTTAATAGCGTGAAAATATATAGTTTAAGCGTGACGAAAGTGTAAGGCTTTTTATTAAAAATAAAATTACATATTCAAAAATATGCTGTAATTGCTGACATCTTAGGTAACAAAGAAGTGTGTGTTTACGCTTTATTATAATAGTATAGATAGAACAGTATTTGGATATAGTTTTTGTTCACCTCGCTTCATTGAGTCTTTATCTTTAAGGGAAATATCTTACTAATCTTACTAATATTATAAATGCGAAAGTTTAGATGGATGGATGGATGTTTGTTAGAGTTTGTACCCTAAACGGCTAAATGGATTTCGATGAAATTTGGTATGGATGTAGAGAATAGTCTGGAAGAACACATAGGCTACTCAATTTTTTTTTAATTTCACGCGGACGGAGTCGCGGGCGAAAGCTAGTTAAGAATAAAATTGTTGAAGACAACAAAAATTGTTTCAACAAAGCTTGACAACTAATTTAAGAATTATAAGTTTTCATAACATTTTTTTATCCGGATTATGTTTAATAATATAATTGGTGCAGATTATTAATTCATAACCTATTAATAAAATTTTAAAATGATTGGTTTGACATTTCAAAAGTTTGTGGCAATGTTCGTGATAGCATGAAAATTGAAAAGCAATTATTTGGTAGGTTGAAAGGATAAAAATAATAATGTGGTCGAATTTGCAAGTACTGAATAATATACTGGGAACGTGATATTATTATCTTTATACTAAGTGACATTTTTTGCAACAGAATTTACCCCTTCCCTTTTAATATTACTCTATCTATACTATACTGTACTATATCATACTATACTATCTACTTCTATACTATACCAGCTGCCAACATCAAGGAAGCAAGATTGCTATAGTACGGTACTTGGTAACCAATGTCAAAGACATTTATTGTCATCTGAATTTTGACATTTGTAATTGAGAATTTGACAAATGTAAACAATGAAATAAAGTTTTTATAATTACACGCGGATGTAGCCGTATGGGAACACCTAGTTCATGTACATGGGACAAATTATGTTAGAATTGCGAGTTGTCTTCACTCCTCTGTAAATAGCCCAACCAGATATTATTTAAATCTATTTTCACTAATACGATGCTGCACGAATTCGACCGCGCACCGCAAATATGAGTCTAGAGCTACCAGATACGTGCAAACCGCTTCGTGGAAATGGGTCTTAACATTGTGGTGTTTCAGTTGAGTCGTTTTATTCAACAACTGCGACCATTCTGTGGTTCAATCGCTGTTCAGAAATTGCATTCGCTGTTGTTTCGGTAGAATTACTTTCGGTGGCTTAATGAGGCGATGAACTGTAAAACCAACACGTGAAATGGCGCTTAAAATGCAGATGAAATTATGACTCGCTACACATGAACTAAGTTTTAATTTCATTCAAACAATATTCGAACACCTCACAGAAGTTAAATGCGAATCATTAAACTCCAACTCTCATCGCACGAGTGACAAATTAACGAGAATGAAAAATCATTTTCACGCTTTAATTTCGAACGACCAATTAATATAAAATGTACTTCTTAAGTTGATGATAAATTTTAATATTATATTCTGATATTATAAAAAGAAAAGATTTGGATTTATGTGTGTATTTGGTTAACGCAAAATCTACTGCTTCAATTTTGAAATTTCTTTCACCATTAGAAACGTTATTTATCCGTGAGTAACATCAATTTTAAATGTCAAAATGACATGACATGATGCCAACCTTGCTTTCTTGATGTTGGCAGCAACTTGTGGTCTCTTTCCCATATTAGGATTTTTATCAAAAATCTTTCCCCCTAAGTTTAATGGCGTTATAATATATAGCCTAAAGCGTGTCGCAAGTGTTTTATTGAAAAAAAGGATTGTTCAAACATATGCTGTAATTGCTAACATCTTACGCAACAAAGAAGTGTGTGTTTACGCTTTATTATAATAGTATAGATAGTAGCTAGTGTTTAACTTACATAATGTGCACTCTACATAAAAAAGACGTAAAATTAATTAACCAATGGAAGATCATATTGAATATGATGTATATATTTATTATTATTGGGCGTTATACTCTGAGTACTTCTAACATTTCTGATACATGTTGTGTACGGAATAATAATTTATTTATAACACAACACTCCAGTAAAGCCAATAAAGATTTACTGAGAATGCTCTGTTATGAATAACTTCGCGAGAATCGTAATGTAAGAAGCTTTTTTTCTTGGATATACTCTTCGTTTGAATATCAGATACATTTGTCTTTTTATAGCTGTGTTTATTGTTTTCTGTATGTAGAAACGCGTGCAATTCATTGTACTAATAATACAATATCTTTGTGATATTTGTTTGTATCTATACTAATATACTTCTTTGTTGCCTAAGATGTCAGCAATCACAGCATATTTTTGAATAATTCTTTCTTTAATAGAAAGCCCTACACTTACGACAGTCATTAGGCTATATATTTTTACGTCATTAAAGTTAGGGTATAAATGAATTGAGCAAAATATCTTTGTGGGAAAGGGACCATAAACTACAAGCTGCCAACATGAAGAAAGCAAAGTTGCCATGGTTCGTTATAATGTAATGTTATTTTGAAATTTACGATTGATAATTAGACAGATGTAAATAATAAAAAAATATTTTCATAATTTCATGCGGATGAAGTCCCACGGGAACATATAATATTAGATAAAAATAGAAGATTTTTTTATAAATGTCAATTAGGTTAATGCAGATTTGTGGAGAGATTAAGGAGTTCTTTGTTTGGAGTATTCGAACCTTTAAAGCTCCTTTTAAATCCTTTCATTTACATATTTATGCTTGCAGTATAGGGCAGTTAACATTAATTAAAAAACGAAAAAAACATATTCGGTTAAGATAGGACCGTCCTAATTCATTAAATTCAAGAGTCAAGTCTTTTTAATTAATACTAATTAGTATTTTAAGTCATTTTAATTGCCCAAAAATTATTTAGCTCTGTAATTATTTGGTAGTTTTTTAGTTATTTTTACCAAATTAAATATAGTGGTACCAAATTTCATATTTTGTTAGCATCTCCCTGAGGCACATTCGATAATAAAACAAACTGTCACGGCCGGAATTTCCGTTACATAACCTCCGAGTTATTGCTGAGCGTCCACTGGGATTATTCAGAGTGGATAGAATGGCAGATTTTGTGGTTAGACCACTTAGTAACTCGGCCATTATTAATATTGAATTTCTTCTATTGGTGAATGCAATTATATTGCATACATAATGCTTTTTAAATTTTATGTATTTACTAGCTTTCGCCTGCGACTCTGTCCGTACGGTATTAAAAAAAAAACAAAAGAAAGTAGCCTATGTGTTCTTCTAGACTATATTCTAAATTTATGCCGAATTTCATCGAGATCCGTTCAGCAGTTTAAGCTACAAACTCTAACAAACATCCATCTAAACATTCGCATTTATAATATTAGTAAGATTTCAGTAATAATGTGCAATTGGAATCACTATATACGTTTTAATAATATAAAATATATATGTTATATTTGTGCCTGTATACTCTTGTTAATTAATATAAACGTTCAACAAGGACTTGAATACAACTTGGAGTTAATGACGGTTTTGGGTTGGGTTGCGTCGGGCTTTTCTCATTAAAGCCGGGAAATCCTTAGTTTTTTGTTGACGGTAAACTTCAGAAAGGTCCATAGTAAATACTCTATTATTATTTTTAATAGTTACAACCATTTAACCTTAAAATATTTACAGACTTAACCGTTACCGACTCTCAGTTTTAACTGAATTTTTCATACGGTCTGACAGTTATATTGCCTATGATTCTTTTTGTGATTGAGTTGTCACTGTTTGCCTTAAAGAGGCATTTACAGCTCCACCGGGTTTGAGGCGGCCGAACGCGGATGGCGCTCAGCCTGAACCTCGGTCATGATTAACTAAGTTCGAGGGCTCTCTCAGGAGCCACTGCTCAGGCTGTTACTTCGTTATTAAATTGCCTATAAGCACCTGTACTGTATAAACAAAAAAATAAAATTATTAAAATATAGCTTTGTAAGTAACAGGGTAAGAAAGATATTAAAATTTTCTAGCAACATTTTTGAAGTGTGTGGCATAGAAAGAAGTGAAATGTTATTATAGTAGCCGCTACGTGCGCGCCAGACGAGAGACGTCGAGTGGTGTCTGAGTGCCGCTCTGAATATAGCAGACATGCATATGCAACTGCATTCACTATCTACACTTATTTAAAACATATGTTGCGGTATTTTTTAATTAGGCGTTTCTTTATAAAAATATGAGAGTGTAATTTTTTAATTAAAGGCAATGAAAAGAGGGGAGATCGTAAAGTTACATAAGTAGTAATTAATTTCCAGAACATGCTTTTTTGTTCGCTTTGACAAGTGTGCTTTAATAAAGACTATATATAAGTCGGTAGACCGTAGACCCGTAGACCGTAGACGATAGATCCGATGCGTAGACCCTTCGTAGCAATCAGCATCAAAAACTACAATGTTTTTTAAGAAATACAACATTTTTTTTTCAAGAGTGTAAACTGGCACAAGAATTTGAGCACGCGTAAAATAACCATAAAAAAACTTCTGACTGATATCTTTTCAGTACCTATATTTTTGTGTAAAATGGATAAACATTGCTAAATCTAAATGTATTGTTTCCTAGTATAATGCGTTATCGTTCATGCACGATAAAACACAATAATAAATTCTGCTTTAACGCTGTCGCTGCGGGTACCGATATAAATGGCGCCTTAGTTGAATGAATCTAAAATCCATAAAACTGATGGAAATCATACGTTTATGTTCATACGATAATATTGCGGTCGTCTTACTTAAATTAACTTAAAAATAGTATTCCAAATTTACTCCTATTGAAAAAAAACTTGCTACAAAAACTCAATTGAGAAAAAAAACACACACAAATTCAATGCTACTCAGTCTACAACCAAGTTTCGTCCATTGGTCATAACAACATGCATTATACCATAATTTTTTCATATGATTGTCACACAAAGTAATAGCTATTCACATATTATATACCATAACCGCAGTTGTAAGGACTATGAGAAGGTTGATATAATTTTTTGTTCCAGTGTATCCGGAGTAGACGCCCGCGGTTAGATTGTTGCAAGATTTGAAAACGAGTCCGTGCAATTTGAAAACTTTTTCCCACTCGAAGTACAAACTTTAACGAACGTGGCTTTCTTAAAATGATTCTTTTTTATTTAAAATTAAGAGTAAACTTTAAGTAACTTTATAAGGGAAGATTGTTAAATTACGCTGCAATTGCAGCCCTCTACCTTGTTTGTTGGCGTCATAAAGGTTACCGGACACCCAATTAGTTTAAACGAGATATTTTATCTGAAATCTGTTTGAATTAAGTGAATAAAATGTATTAGTCAACAGGTAAAATGATGTATTATAATCTGTGTGATAAATGTACTATTAACTTATGTTTATTATAAAAAATAGATTACTAGAATTTTATTTAATGATTAATTGTATTTACAAATGTTACGACCCGTCGTTTATTTGTGTATTGATTACAGAATGTTTTAGTCTTTTAATTGATACAAACTTGTCTGTTTTTTTAAAGTCTGTGACTATCACCTTGCATAGTTAGGCTTCGACTGTTCAAATTTCATTTTCTGTATTCGACTGTATGAAATTTTTGAACAATAATTTTTAACGTTAAATTTTGAATGAACTTCGATATTCGATTTTGACAAAGAACTTATCTCACAAGCCCATCAAGCTGTTTATCGAAGTAAGAAATTGGATGTCCAGCGGAGGACCTTTTACGTAAAGATTATGTCAACATAGCTTAAGTCTTCTTAATATAGCTCAAGGACTAAGTGATGGGATCTTATACTTCTTAGAAACACTTAGAAGACGCTTTACAAAGAATAACAATTCAATAACAAACGACTGTCGTGAATGAGTTAATAAACAAATAATCTTATTTATTTTTTCTAGACATATTTTAAATTATTGAATTTTTACAAAGCTTTTTTTTTCAAATTATGTATATCATCTTTATCAAAACTTATACAAATAGAAGAATCACGACATTTAAGATCTAAGATTTAAGAAAATATAAAATCAAAACCAATTTTAGCTTTTTAAATATTATGATGTAGTCTGTATTTCTTAAAGGTTATTTAGTCTGTGCTATAAATCAATACCATTAATCTTTATTGAAAATAACAATATAAACTCTGTAATTATGATCAAACGCATTATTTAAATATTTGTTTCATAATTTTTAAATGTAAGAATTCTATTTGTCATGTATAATCGGACAGTAATTAGATGTTGGAAATAAAAGTGTTGTATTAACTGGGCTACACGGCTCCACGTCCGCCATATTAGTAGCAGCGAAGAGAGGGATGGTAGATACATGGAACAACGGTATTATTGGTAAGGTTATTCTGTACAAATTGGAAGAAAACATAAGAGTTAAAGAAGACTATATTTTATTAAAGCATAATATGGCTGTGACGCCCAAACCAGTATCTTGTTTATGCTTTTAATATAACGAAAGATCTAGCCTCAGGACTTGTTCTAATGATATACAAATATAATTCGGTCTTATGTTATCATATCACCTGTGCCGTTGTCGCCCGAGGCCTTAAATCAACGCAACGTGACAGTTATTTTAGGCACGAGAGCCTCAAATAGCACTCGAGCGAATAAACCGGCTATAGAAATATGATACTTCTGGCACTCGTAATATTAATGGTTTTGCCCTGAACTTATTGTCTGTTTACTATAATTTTATTGTATTTATATTTCACTTTACCACTTTTGACTTAACTTTTAGACTGGGAAAGAAATATATATAAGAAGGTTATGTTTTTCAATTAAATATAACGATTTCTACATTTATCTGTACTAATATAATAAAGCGTAAACACACACTTCTTTGTTGTCTAAGATATTAGCAATCAAAGCATATTTTCATATAACTCTTTTTTCAATAAAAAGCCCTGTACTTACGTCACGCTTTAGGCTGTAAATTTTTACGCGGTTAAACTTCGGGGTAAACATTTTGGATAAAAACCCCAATGTGGGAAAAGGACCATAAGTTGTTGGTAACAATGAAGCGATATTGCCAAGGTGTGTCATGCCATGTCATTTTAACATTTGCAATTGATAATTTGACAAATGTGAACAATAAAATAAAATTTTCATAATTTTATGCGGATGAAGTCGCACGAGAACAGCTAGTCCGTAAATATGGAAGAAACTAACTAAAAAATAACTTGATAAAACTCTATAAATTTCTTAGTAGCAATATGTCACGGATAAATTTTGGATAGAGCTTTTAATAAAATTCACTTCGGAAAAAAAAATGTTAGTTATATTGAAATAAGTAAAAAGCTACGTTTCAATTAAAAATCTTCCTCTCTTAATTTTTATTTTTGTGTATTATTAAATAATAATAAAAGTATGATTGATTCCAGCAAAATATCTTTGAAATCAAAATAATTAAGTAACTACTTTCATATGCATAGAATTTTTAAGATGCGATAAAATCACACTCGTAGATGGGCGAGTTGAAACGAAACTGAAATAAAGTGAAGTAAGCCGGTTTTAAAATGACTTGAGTCGGTGGTTTCGCAAACATTTTAAATTCACACGATGTAAATGACAAAATTTTAAAAAAGATAATTTTTGGAAAACTTTAATACGGGTAATAACAAAAACACTCGATTTTTTTTTATAACATAAAGTGGCAAAAGACCAGGCGGCCACCTGAATCCGCCAAAGGGCGAAGCGACTGCTGCCCATAGACATCCGCATTGGCAGATGCGTTGCCTACCCTTATTCAACAGAGGAGGTGACGCACACAAAGAGGATATTTGCCCTTCCTATGCATCTCCTCCTCCGTCAAATCCACTTCCCCCTCCCATCCTCTCTTTAAAAGAAGAGGGTGGTTAAGAGAAAGGGACTTAAATTAGGCCTCCGGCACCATATTCATCAGACGAAACACGGAATTGCTTCCATTTCACGCCTGTCTTTGTGTGGTCGTGGTACACCGGGCGAGCCAGCACATTCGTGCAAAGTTGTTAAAGCGGGCTCTACCACTGTTAAACTGGTTGACATAAAGCATACGCATTCTATCTTATAATATGTACATATTTGTAATAAACGTTTGATTACCAATACCAAGTTTTTTATTTAATTAACAATGCATTTGGTCAATAACTTGTTTGTGTATGTTTGTATTTGCAAGTTCCAGAAATTTTACCCGAAACGAGCATCGCAGAGTTAAAACCACTTGTCTGTTGATCCGTCGAATCTAGAGACGGATGCGGCATATTTCATTTTCCCGCTCCGCCAGCCGAGGCGCCACTACAAACTTCAACGTAATAAACCTTCGCTCTGTGTTCATTTTAACGACGAAAAAATTTTTCACTATATTTCAAAATGAATACCTAAATACAGCAATGTTTTTCCGTTGGGCCACTTTAATATTGTATTGAAGTGGGAGGATTCAACATTATTTTTATTCGTATATCGTACAAAATATACTCAATGTTTTGTTAAGCTTTTTTTGAAGTTGATAAAAAGTATAAAACATATTGTACACTGATTTGACTTCACTTTGACATAAAAATATAACTATGGACATATTTTTAAATATGTTTGTGTTGTAATTTAAAAAAACTTTTACATAACGATAATTAAAAGAATAACTACTACGAATTGGTATTTTAGATACCTTTTTAATTAAAAGACAAGACAACATTTTAAGAAGACCAATAAAACCAATTAAACGAGAAATTCTAGACCGTCTATTTAAAGCCAATGTCGCCTACGTAGAATTTCTAAGTATCGATCCGAGACAGCGTTACAAATATAGAATAGAATGAGTTCATGAAATTATCCTCAGGAACTTAAGTGCTACAATGAACAGTTGTTTATTAAGAAAATCGTCTTAAATCAGCGTGTACCTAAACTAAACTATCGCACAACTATTTAGTCTTACTTAGATTCCTATAAAGGTGCACGCAGTATTCGTTTTTTATTTTTGCCTCGAAACAACCGACAATCGCACAACCGTTGTTGGATAGTTTAGTCAAAATATCAAAGCCCGCTATTATTCGCCAGTTCTGTTATTAGTCGTTGAACAAATACATGAATGCTGTTCATTATCTCCTAGGATTAGTGAAACTTCAATAAACAAGATTAATAATAGAACAAAGAAGTCACTTATATTGTTAGTAAAAATGTATTAAATTCAAGGCGTTTTCTAGACGATATTACAGTCAATAAACGACTCTTTAAAGTCGATCTAAGTTGTTTGTAGCTCTACAGAACATAATAGTAACTTTATTCGCGGCAATACCCTGAGGAATTGAACACAGAACAATGCAAGACAAACAAGATAAGTTTTTGAATTATAATCACATTTATTACTTGTTTTTTTTTCTAATGTAAAATGTAGTTTTCTTTTTTACTCCTAACTAAAATAGTATTATAATACTCCTATAGATAAAAAAATCTTACTAATATATTAATTCAAAAATTTGTATGTTTCGATGGGTGTTTGTTGAAAGTATCTCCAAAACGCAGAGTATAAATGTAGAGCATAGTCTAAAAGAACACATTTGTTACTATTTTTTTTTTAAATTCCACACGGACGGAGTCGCGGGCGAAAGCTAGTACTTATGAAAAGATTTCATATTGATGTTTAGATTTTATAGTACAACAATAACTGTCGATAATTTTTGTTATTATTTTAGACAATAATTATTAAAGTTACAAGATCAAGTTAGTGACGTTCACATCCATTAATGAGCAAGAGAATAACACTAATCATCAAACTTTGTTCATTATTCTAAGAGCTGTACTTATTTATTACGTCCCGCAGGCTGAATAAATGTTTTACACCACACAGAGTTTATAATCGCATATTTGATAAACTAAAACCACGCGGGAATATTTTTATTGCGTACATATTAAAATAAACCCTCTTATGGATCCGTACCCTTAATAAAGATTTTTATTTTCTGAGCGGATCGTTTACATATTTTATTAGGGTCAATACTCAAACATTTCGTTTTTTTTTTTCTTATTAGTTTTTTTATTTTTAATTTTTAGTAAACAAGGCACTTTGATGGTTATGCTTAAGTTTATAAGAGAACTGTTAAGAGTAGAGCTTGTAGCAGCATTAGTTACTGCACGTATTGTCCCCTCACCAGATGCAATACCACTACCACGCAAGATAGGCGTGAAGTGGAATTATTTTCGCTTTTTGATATGTCATTTGATGCCATTTAGGTGTTTACTTTCACCATTTTAGTGAGGAACAGAAAGAGTATTTGTTGACCGACCTTCCAAATGAAGGAGGTACTCAATTCATCTATATGTTTTTTTTTATGAAGTAAATATTTATAGGATTTTAAATGACCGAAGTTTATCTTAGTCAATCGTTAAGTCATTAAAGCAATTGTTTTGTATAATACATTAAGGACGGGGTAGCGCATGTTAGTGAGCTAGGGAGACTATTGACTGTCGTAAAATCGATGTAATGTGGGCGGTAAAATGAGTCAGCGACTGTCAGTTGGGTCCAATTACGTTATTACTGGTCTAGTTGCTCGTAAACTTGTTTCGATAATGTACCGCTACGGTTAAATATACATGTGTGAAGAAATAAAAATAGAACATAGATCATTTTTTTATTATTAACGCTACAGCTTGTAAAAATCGATTACTGTTCATTCACGTATGGGCGTCACAGCTATGTTATGCTTTATTAAAATGTAGCCTTCATTACCTCTTATGTTTTCTTCCAATTTAAAAAGAATAATCTTACCAATATGCCCGTCGTGTCGTCGAGCTAATGCGACACCCTTATTTTTGACATTCGACTACTAGCCGATTATTAACATAACAAGCAGAATTACGACATTTCAAAACCATGACATAAATATTTTAAATAATGTTTTGGATCACAATTACAAAGTTTATATCGTTATTTCAAATTATGACAAATGGTATTGATTTATAGCACAGACTAAAAAACCTTCAAGAATACAGAATACATCAAAATAGTTAAAAAGCTAATACACGCAAGCTGTTATTTACATGAACTTAGAAAACATAGCAATTTAATTTTAAATGTTTAGTTTTTTTTTTAATTGTGATTATTTCAATTCTTTGTCATTCGTTTATAACTTACAATTCTAATTCAAATGAAAATAATTGTATCTCCAAAACTTTACGATATTTCTTCGTAAAATAAAATGTCTCAATCGTCAACCGGCAAGATAGCTTTACAAAAGTTTTTTCCGACTGACACTTCGAAACACGCAATAGGATTAGGAATAAAATTAAATTATCGAAACTTTTAAATTAATATTACGAGTCTTGTTGCTGTGGGTTCCTACGCTTTGCATTAGTTTTTCATGTTGGAATAATACTGTTTAATTTAGTTTGATTTTAATAATCGCTTATCTATACTAATGTAATAAAGTGGAAATAGTGTTTTTGTCTGTATTGAAGTAACTTAAAAACGACTTGGCCGATTTAAAAAATTCATTAGCCGCTAGAAATATAATGCATCTGTGAATAATATAGGCTATATTTTTTAATTTCACGCGGGCGAAAACGCGAGGAACAGCTTGTATGAAAATAAACATACGAGTATATTGTAATTTTTGTCGTCGCAATTGAATAGGGATAATTTTAACTAACTAATCGCCTGTCGCACCGAACTGTAAATTGTCTGATAACAATCCAACGTGTAAAATATGCGATGGAAATATAGGATTATATTATAACATCTGACAGTGACGTCATTTTTAAGCTATCTGAGCCTCTATCAGCCAGTGGTGGGACAGACCCTAAATGTGACAAGGTAAATGCTTATCGTTATAAACCGGGTAATTAAACGATTTGTTTTCATGCATAAATTACTATCTAACTTCATTATTCTTATAAACCAACAACCTTCATGTCAATATTAAAATATAATTTCCTATTAGTACAATAATTATGTAATATTATTTTGATCCCTTATAAATGTAACTACACTATTTTTAGGTTATGCATGTTACATGCAAATAACGTTATTAATTCGATATAAAAGGAAATATTAAAATTTTAAAGATATTAACTATACGTAATCTAAAAACAACTTACTAGTGGTATACAGATAAAGTGAGTGTAAGGATAATAAAATACTAAAATTCACATCATAACAACAAGACAATTTTATTTTAAAAACTTGTATTTCATAAATCAAAGACAGCCAAACCACAATCCGATCTGACGTTAATTGGACTAACAATCACAGATGGTACACTTTAACTAAGACAGAAAATGTTTCGCCGCATTGGCCTGTTTAATTTATTTTTCACTATTTTATTCTACATCCAGCCAAAGAGGCATTTAAGGCTTTACTGTTAATTAACCACTTTATTTGCGCCGACTCTGGCATTTATTATTGAAAGAATGTGATTGGATAACCCTGTTACAATTTTATTATAGCCGTTTTAATTAGGACCGTGTTAATAATATTGTTATGTTTGGCTTATGTTAGTAAAAATGTTTACTCGCTATAAATGTAATAAATTTTTAATGAAAATAGCGTAATATGTATAACAAAGGCATTGACAAATAGATTCATAACTGTTCTCGGCATATTAAAATATTGGACAAAATAATATTTCCGTATTTTATCAGAATATAAATGTCATCCCATCCATACAAGATTATATTCCTATCGACAATTTTGCCGAAAATGTAGGAATGCATTTACCATCTATGTAATCTTTTTTATTTAACTCTATGTTTGAGATTTTATTAAGTTTTCTACAGATGTTCAGTGGTGGAGGAACATTAAGAGACGAAAATAAGCATTTATTAAGAAAAAAACTACAAATTATTTAACACTGACCCTTAATATTACAATAGACAAAATGTAGATAATATAATAAGTATCTCATTATAGTTTTGAGCCGGAGTTAAAATCAGTGATAATTAAAACTTACGCGACCTTATTTGTCAAGTGGAATACAGAGGGTGTAATACGAATATTGGTGAAAACTTTTTCATAACGTAATTATGCAGCGCCCTTCCCGGGCGTAAAGCCACCGCCATTTATATATATCTTTTCGATCATGTTACGAACGTTCTCGCAACTGTTACACAAATATTCGTGATAAGACCTCAGATTCAGTATCGATGAGTACTTTTTGTTGATTATAAATTTACATCTACATTTTAAAGTGTCATTGACGTGTTCATATTCGGTAGAATTGTTAAATAAATATTTCATGATAAAATGTAATTTAACTGGATATCCAGTGCTATCGGTGATAATTCGTTAAAATAAAATCAATTTAACTTTATTGAGTTAAAAATGTGACAGCTTTTTTGCGTAATATTGAATTATGAATTGATTACTATCAAGTGGTCACAACACAAGTATCAGTGGGTTTTATTTTCTGAACTCTATATTAACCATGTACAGATAAAAGTAAAAAACTCAAAGAAAAAAAACTCATAAAAAACGCAAAGCAGTTTTTTTTCTTAAGATTTTTATAAGTTTATTAAGCTAAGTCCCAGCTACTGGAATACCCATCTTTAGTAAAACCTCAATTTGTTTCTGTTTCAGAATTTTAAAAACACAACACGCTGTAGCTTCAAACCAACAACAACGACATATTTGTAAAATGCTCTCTGAAACTCTTCAATCGATTTATTTTTTGGGTTAGTACTAATAGCGCTCGCTTACAAAATAAATGGCTCCTCTCAAAGATATATTTCAAGCGGTTTCCTCTTCACTGAATACACCCTTCAGTGAAGAGGAAACCGCTTGAATCTCTATACTAGTATCTCTGACTGAGGACCAATTTTTCAGCTGTAAGATCATTGAAAGACCGTTTGTGACATTTGTTTCAGAAGCCCGTCAGATTTATCACTTGTATAAAATGTTACACGGAATTTAAAAATTTGATAACGACAATTTTATCATAGCTTCAGCACCTTTAGCTAAACCAAACTTAATCAGATATATTCTTCCTGTATATCTGTATACATACTCTTTGTCATATATACTCTTTGATATACCTTTATAGTCTGTGACCTTTTTTAATCTGTCATTACTCAATAAAGTGTGTTCTCCTAGCAAAGTAGTGTAGTTTTCACTTCTAACGATCATGTCTATATCAACTTTAATCGAAGTGTTATTTTTTATTTTTTTCCCCAAGAGCCTTGCCCTGACAAATAAACAACAAAAGGAGAATGAGCGAAATCGGTCCAGCCTCTTATACGTGATGCCGTCACCAAGGGAAATAGAGATTCATTTATAATAATTCCCTATATGTAATAAAAATAATTCTTTATTTTAATTCCGTTTGATTTATTGTGAAAGTATACTTTTAAACGAAATTGACATATATGAACGATGACATTTATAATCTTAATCTATAACTAAAATATGCAGTCGATAAAAGTAATAAAAACATTTTTTTTATTTTAAATCTAGCTGTTATTTGCGCCTTCGCCAGGGTAAAAATTAAAAAAAAATATAGCCAACTCGCAGATAAATTACCGTTCTAACTATGAGAGAATTTTTGAAATCGGTTCAGTAGTTTTCGAGTTATTTTAAAAAAAAAAACAAATACTCTTCAAAATTTCAGTATAGATTAGTATATTATAGAAGGCTTATAAAATATGCGGCACTATAACAAACGATTGTCTCATGTCAAGACACGACCAGAATTCCCCTTATATTCTCGTCTGGAATAATTTGTGAGCAGATGCTGTACTCATTTAAATGACGCGAGTTACATTTTGCTTATATTAGTTATTCGAAGAATCCCTGAATTATTTATAACTTACAATATTAAAGTACTCAGACTTTAATCCACTCAAGTTTGTGGAATTTCAAATTTAATAGTGAAATTCTTAATTTGCATTCTGTTTATTAAACACTAGCTTTCACCTGCGACTCCGTCCGCGCGGAATAAAAAAAAAGTATCCTATGTGTTTTTCAATGCTATCCTCTTCATCTATGGTAAATTTCAATGAGATCTGTTTCGCAGTTCAGGCTACAAACTCTAACAGACATCCATCTATCTTAACGTTCACATTTACAATATTAGTATAATTATTTTTCGGGTGCGATGCTTGCAATGATGCTTCATTTATTTTGCCATCTTTAAAATTACAAGCACTGCTTTTCGGATAAAAAAATTTTCAAAATTTCGATTTTTTTACTTTATAAAATTGGCAAGTTTGGTGATTCTTTCGCTAGTATTATTAACTAGCTGTTCTCGTGCGGCTTCATTCGCATGAAATTATGAAACTTTTATTACTATATTGGTAGCGAATGTCAAAATGACATGACATGACAAACCGTGGCAAGCTTGCTTCCTTGATGTTGGCAGTAACTTATGGTCTCTTTCTCACATTAAGATTTTAATCCAAGATATCTATCCCTTAAGTTTAATGGCGTAAAAATATATAACCTAAAGCGTGGCTTTTTATTAAAAAAAGAATTATTCAAAAATATGCTGTAATTGCTGACATCTTAGGCAACAAAAAAGTGTGTGTTTACGCTTTATTATAAAATAGTATAGATATCATTTATTATTATTTGAAACTGTTTTTTAACAAGGCATTTGTTTAAAATCATTGAAACAAAAATGACGCAGTTGGATCAATCAAACAAATAAATTTATAAACAATTTTATAGCTAACAGCGGAATTTGTCTACAGAAAATTAAGACATTGTTATATACGTAGAACTCAAATGGTGATGAATGCATGCGTCGCCTAGTGAATAGAAACCACAAGCCACTTTCAATGAAGTAGGATTGAGGAGGCCTCTACGCTCGTACTCTATAGAAAGTGAACATATAGCGAACTAAAGGGAGTTCGGACGGAGAAGCGAAATAGTGATTTAACAGAGAATAAAGTTTTAAGCTTGTTTTAAGTTTTACGTAAATGATTATAATAATACTTTTGATTATTTTAAGTATCACTTTGTGATAAAAATTCTATATTGTTCACGGTATTTAATATTAAGTGGGATTTTATTTTAATAAAACAACGAGATGAAAATTATAAGAACTTTGTATTTCATTCTGTCGAACATTTTATAAGGTAAGAGGACTATGCAATTTATTACTTGACGGTAGCATATTTTTAAAATAAACATAGTGAAATATTTTCTGTAAACTTTTCGCTCCTCTTTTTACCTTTTAAAAAATTAAAATACATTGCGGCCGCGGGAGGTATACAAGTGTACGTTTATTCGCCGCACAAAAACCCGAGTGCCGCTGCTTAAGCTAATAAAATAAACCTTATCATGTTTGCTAATGTACTTGAAGTACAAAAACACGAACATTTGGTCTAAACGTATATTTACTCTAATCTGTGGATAAAATTTTTAGTTAACAACAATTACAGAAAACAGTACTTAGTATTGCAAATTGATTTACTTTATAGGAAAAGTTAGAAAACGAGCGGTTAGAATAATAAGTAATCATTAACATTTCATATTGTGGTAAAAGATGGGGGGTTTCCTACTGGGTCGATTAGCCTATTGACTAACACCACAAAAAGACTTTCCATTATATGGCTCTCTGTTATAGAATTGTGTAAAAAGCTATACCATAGTTGTGACTTCCATTAGCATAAAACAAAGATAAACAATATGTTATTATTAAATTTATAATATTAATTCAAATATTACACAAGTAGAATTAAAGTCATTAGTATGTCAACAATATTGTCGATATATCAACCTAGCGTATGCTATACGAGACCGTCCTAATAATTTATCAAAGGGAAGATTACAAACCACAAAGGTCGCAGCAAATGGAAGGGTAAACAAAGATCTAATCGTATAGTGAATTATTTCTGATAGTTCCTCTTTGATATGGTAATATCCGATACGTCATGTTTATGTACTACCGTATGCAGTTTCAATTTAACTATAATGAAGTGTAATCAGAAACTAAGTGATTAACTGTTTGTGCGATGTAATTAATTTACCTACATTAAACGATACTGAACACTAAATAATTTTAGCTAAATTGATATTAAAACAATATACGAGTATTATTATTAGAGTATTATATTAATCCCTATAATTTCCATGCGACTTCATCCGCATAGAATTATAAATATTTCATTTTATTGTTCAGATTTCTCAACTTATCAATTGCAAATGACAAAATGACATGAAGTGATGTCAAACCATGGGAACCTTGCTTCTTTGATGTTGGTAACAACTTATGGTCTCTTCCCCACATTAAAGCTTTTATTCAAAATATTTACCCGTAAGTTTAACGGAGTGAAAGTATATAGCCTAAAGCGTGACATAAGTGTAGGGCTTTTTAATTAGAAAAGAGTTATTTGAAAATATGTTGTGATTGTTGACATCGTAGGCAACAAAGAAGTGTGTGTTTACGCTTTGTTATATTAGTATAGATGCCATATAATGCTTTATTTCTGAAGTTTGATTCCTCTCTAAGGAGCTGATTTAGTTAATTTATTGAACAATGCCTTTTTTATATTGAAAACAATGTTCTATAATAAAAGTACTTGCTCAAGATCATAAAATATTCGTTAAAGCGCACCACATTGTAGCAGATTTGACATAAAATTCAAAGACAAAGCAGTTAGTCACTAGCTTTTTTACGTCTGTTTTAACTGAAAGCTTTCAGGAAAAAGCTTGTTCCGGATGTGGTTTACGCTACTGTTCCGCTCTAGCGAGTCTTTGGATTTGCATGTTCAGTTGTTCTTCCATTTTCTGGTGCTTTTCAATGTGTAGCTATTGTTTCTTTCACGAGAATGCTCTTAACATTTTTAAGGATGCTATTTTATTAATGTACTTGTTAATAAATAATGATTATAGAAAATCTATTGAGTTTTAACTTAAAATGAAATTGGCAGTTGTTTTAAAGCTAAGATGATTTATATATTTTAAAAATTACTTAGTTTTGAATAGGAAACTCTATTGATATAATAAGAAGGTAAGAATCGTTATCTTCATCGATAAGTATTGGCAACCTGCAATTACAGATGCTTATAGGCAGTGGTCGCTTCGCCATTTAGGCGAATTCAGATGGTTGTTTGCTCGTTTGACGCCTTATGATAAATAAAGAAAGAAGATGTCATAGGCATCTATCTTTCAAAATTCATATTCTGTTTTTAGAATATATAAAGATATGTTTAAAATACGGCTTAACAAAAATATAATCCAGTGAACAAGAGTGGCGTGAACATTTTTGCTATCTCTGAACGACACCCATTGCCCTCGTTACATAAATCAACACTGCTACCTCCATACGGCGTCAATTCATTTCAAAATATGATTTAAACTTCTACCTTTTTTTATAAATGCATGAAATAAATTTTAATGAAATAATGCCCTTATAAAACAAATGTTATTTATTCTTTATTTATCTTAATTGCCCGTTGTTTATTGTCTCGTATGTTTCAATAGGTATTGAAAAGAATATTCTCTTGTTTATTGATTTTCGCTGTTTTCTTCTTTGTTAATAAAGACGACCTATGGATCGTGTCGAGGGGGTTAACGTAAATATATTTATGTAGGTGTAATATTCTGACGAGAAGGGAAAGTATGAAGGGGTTCAAGTATGTGGGTGTAAAGGGCTATTATAAAAGTGAGATGGCCTTTGTCAGCGTTCGACGTTTATATATACACATATGAAAGGAAATGTGTCACTTTATGTTATGGTTTCAATGCTGAACGACGTGCAAAAATTATTATTATTTTTTAGTTACTATAAGAGACGGTGTTTAGTTAAATGAATACCGTAGACATCGTAGAAATCGTAGACACCGTATACACTGTGAAGCCGCAGTAGGCATCGTAGTTTTTGTAGCAACATTTTACACTTAGTCACCGTTAAATTCGTAGCCACCGTAGACTTCGTAGAATTCGTAGCCACATATCAGTAGAAACTGTTAAAAGGAGTATTTTACCCTTATTTGTGTATTTAAAAAGTAAATTTGTTTAATTAAAGTGATAAAAGATATGGTAAAAGCATTACAAAAGTTACTTGTAATCATAATCTAGGCAGCTAGCAAAATAAATTTAGTCCAATCTGAAGTATTTATGTCTATATAGATTGCACCGTATCAGATTTAAATGAGCTTTGCCTATCTCATTGTGATGTATCACTTTAATAGTTTCATTATGTACAGGACTTGTGTAACTTTATACCTAAGTTCACGACTGTATTGTTCTATCTTGTCTGAAGCGACGACAAGTTAACACGTGGTAAGCCATTTACTTAAGCTACTTCAATCAATGTCTCAGTTAATAAATCCTTTGTTCAAGTTTATATTAGTATTTAATAAAATATATCTCATTAGCAAATCTGTATTTATTATCTGTATAATATACTAGCTGTTCCTATGCGACTTCATCCGCATAAAGTTATTAAAAAAATATTGTTTACATTTGTCAAATTATCAATTGCTAATGTCAAAATGACTTGACATGATGTCAAAGCATGGCAACCTTGCTTCATTGATGTTGGCAACAACTTATGGTCTCTTTCCCACTTTAGGGTTTTATCCGAAATATTTACCCCTAAGTTTAACGGCATGAAAATATATAGCCTAAAGCGTGACGTAAGTATAGGGCTTTTTATTTTAAAAAGAGTTATTCGAAAATATGCTGTAATTGCTGATATCTTAGGCAACAAAGAAGTGTGTGTTTACGCTTTATTATAATAGTATAGATAAAACATATATCATAAGCAAATCTGTACTTATTATCTGTATAATTTAATGTACATATGTATAATGATTATTTCTACTTCATTTGCAAAGTCCTCAGACACCCTTCAACGCTCTCGTAAATAGAGTGAGGAAAGGGTGCATTCTAAATGATACAATTCCCCTTTGCTAAAAATCGTGGATTCTAAAATAAGTCTACAGTTATTTTTAAATCCTCTGTAAGTACAAAGACACAATTAATATAATATCTAAACCGTGTTTCATTGTTTTATTGTTGAAATTTTTTTTGTCCCTATAATGCTTTTGCCACAAATCTAAATAAGTCTATTATTTCCCCGACGTAACGTGTTCATGCACGATAAAATCCTATAATAAATTTCGCTTTAACGCTACTGCTGCGAACATGAATAATAAATTCTAACTTAGTCCTACAAGACTTATTGTCATATAAATACTGATAGATAATATGTTTGAGAATAAAAACTAAACTTTCTGTTTTAGCTGCCGCCCGCGACTCCATTCGCGCGGAATTAAAAAAAGGTAAAATAGCCTGTATTTTCTTCCGGACTTTGCTCTACATGTGTTCCCAATTTTGTAGTGATCCTTTGGTGCTTTGGAGATACGTAGTAACATCCATTCATCTAAACTTTCGCATGTGTTATTTTAGATAAATCAATCTTATCAGAAAGCGTTCTTTACTTGGATTATAATCTTATGAGTACACTTGTCGCTGAAATTCCACTATTTTGAATTTATAGACTGTTAAAGGTATATATTCCGAAGTTTAAATAGTTCGTTTCTGATACATTGTAGTTCATAATTCGTAATAAATAGAAACGTAAACAAAATAAGAGTAAATTCATTCGTTAAACTTGTTTCTGGTTTGTTTGTTAATCCAATGCATACGTTAATCACTGTATAAATGCAAAATCATAAAGCCATGAACAAAGCGACCAACACACCACATAATGTCAATAACATCGACCTTTAACGCGCAGCCAATTTGGTACACATTTTTAATGTTATCGTTTCGTGTGGCTCGGGTGAACGTTTGCTTTAAAGCTGTAAATTGAAAGTTAAAATTCTCATTACGTTAGGTTCGGATTACCACGTTTTGTGTTTAGAAGTAGATTTAATGAAAGTAAGGTAACAGCACAGGAAGATCTCCTGTGGAATAGACTGATCACATTAGAAAACGCAAAGAGTCGACTTCTTGCAACTATATAAAAAGGTAACGAACAGGAAGGACTATTTTTGTATTTTTAGAAATAGCTTTATATTAAGGGTGTGTTTTATATTAGTTTGTAATAATTTATTAATTTTTCTTTAATTTTTTTTATTATTTTACTC
>NW_013526915.1:705827-716913 GCF_000836215.1 Papilio polytes | reverse complement strand
GAGATGACGGATGATAGAATGCTTTGGAGGACGAAAACCCGGTGCGCCGACCCTACGGGAGTAGGATAAGGCAGGGGAGATGATGATGAACAGGAAGGACTAGCGAAGGTTTTTGAAACAAGTCACTTTGTTGTTTGACTGTAATGATAGAGATCACGAAGAAAACAACTCGATCATATGATTGTCTAAAATACAAATTACCCGTAATTTTAAAAGGATAGATGACGTAAAGTTTTCTAAACATTTTCAATGGCTACAAATCCGAAATTTATCTTGGTTTCCACACCATTTAACAAGAAAGTGCTGAGCCCGAAATCATAATATACGCGATCTAAGCGACCCACAAATGTACGGGAAATAAGTATTTTGTGTGTCCCATTCATCAGCTATTTTAAAATATCTGTTTTTATTTAACCATCTGCCTTTCCCAATTACTTATAAAAGAAAACACTTAATTTGCGAAAGGTTTCCTTAGATAGTTCACATATACTTCCTAACGCTAAAAAGAAATAAACACAATGATATTCAAAATTAAAGTAGTAAAAGTGTTGATTAAATATGTATTTAAAAATTTAATCGATAATAATTTATTATTTATACACTACGAAATAAAAACACTAGTATTCTGTGGGTTCTACTAAAGTATGCTATTGTTATTGTTATTGTCAATCGGGGACACATGGTAACAAACATCCATCCATCCACCTAAACTTTCGTAATTACTAAGATAAATAAACGTAATCTTTAAAACCCATTTTGTGTTCTAAGCTCGGATGTTATTTGTTTATAACTAAAGAATTTAATTCCGAGAAACCAATTCTAAAATAGTTGATATTTTTGTAATGATTATTTTAAAGCAGTAATGTATTTATTTCTACAAAAAAATCCTATAAATCCGGTGTAGGTTTTATTAAAATAAATGTACCGTATATCATTAAAAAGTTAAATCCCGCCGGCCATAACTATCGGTAAAAACCGATAATGCTGCATAAAAAGTACACTTTTCTGGCATCAAAGAGTAATAAAGTTATTCTAAAAGCGTCGTGTGGAAGAAAATTTTCCCAATAGATTGGATATATTCCAAAGTTTGTAATAATTTTGCTTAAACTCTCAAAGTTTAAATAACGTCAAAATCTGGCTACGTACGAGTATAGCTTTTGTTTAAATAAAATATATGGGCAGAATGACATGGATGTTTTTTGAATTCTACCTTATTACTCTGCCTAGATATATTTCTGTGTTTCCAACGTTATCTTTTTGTAGATACGAAAAACTATTATCCATAAGGTTCTTTTCTTAAAGACGTAAATAGTAATAAATGGCCTATTTTTTACAAATTATTAAGAAGTAAAACACGCTTCTTTATGTTCCTACATATGATGTCGGCATGCATATTTTTGAATATTTTTTTTGAAACGCCTATTAAACGCTTCAGGCGATATATTTTTTCCGCAATTAAACGTAGGTAGTGATTGAATTATAAAAAAAGTGGAATAAATAAATTTAGTCAAAGTTGGTTAATGAGATTATTTATTTTTAAAGCATTTTAACTTTTAACAATAAGCTGGATACAAAATCAAATTTACGATTTTTGTTTAAAGTAAATCTATAATACCTACACTAGAAAGTAATATGTACTTCTTTGAAGTAATATTTTGAAAGAAGTATAAAATGTTGAATATATCTTATATGCTATGTAATAAAGATTCCCATACACGCATGCAGCTGTAACAAATTATTGTTAAACTTGCGAATCAGCAACGATTTTTTTACATTTCTTATAAAAGTTAATTTTGAAAAAATCTACATAATGTGCTTAGAATTAAATTGTAACATGTAAGTGATAGTTTTATTACATAACAGGATCTGTATTCATATTACTAGACTAATAGAGTTACGGCGAAAATTTCAGTCTTTGCCTCATAAAAAAGATTCACTTCAACTAAACTTGGCTATGCGCAAACGTTTCGAAAGTATCATTCTGAGGCCACTCTGATAGTTTCATGACTGACATTTTCGGTGAGTTTTTAACTTTATTAATTTCTTTAATAAAGTTGTTTTTTCCTTGGCCAGATTTAGTTTCAATATTATATCTGTGATCACTCGAATGTTTCGAAATGAAATCAAAAATTTTATCCCAGAAATAGAGTTCGTTCCACAAAACTGATACACGTGTGTCACGATGATCCTTTAGGAAGGCGTAAATAGAATTATCAGATCCGGTGTCGAAGAATGTATAAATTGTATCTCTCGCTTTTAACATCTCTCCGCGTATCTTTTTAATATTAACTTTGCTATACTTCGTCATCAAGTAATTCGTTGAAAATATTACAACGGTGGCGGAAACTTCGCTTTTCTTACTGTTCAAAATGTTCATATAAGATTTTTTGGTATTCAAATCATTGATAGGTTTCAAAATGAAGGTTATATGACGTTGCGACAGTGATTTTACATTTTTGATATCTTGTAATCCGGGAACTACTTCTTTTAAAACAAATTCCTGATCAGCTATAGAATATTTGACTGCAATTGTGATTCCTTTGTTTTTATAATTGTTGTTAAATACACGTGACAAAATTTTCTTTACAAACTTAGGGAATTTCGGTGTGTAATGTAGTAGTAATAACAATGTTATGCCGTATAAGATTACTATAATGCCAATGACAAGACAAATTGTTTCCAAATAACAATTTAAGCCAAAAAGCCACATTTGACACTGTTCGTTATCGATGTTTGATATCTGAAAGTAAATATTCTTTTAGCGTTTAATGTTAAAATTTTATTGAAATGTTTTAATCTTCAATACAAACCTTGGTCTTCCAGTGAGTTTCTAGGTAATCAAGGAACTGTCTATTACTACATAGGCAGCTCAAATTGTTATTTCCAACCCATAATCTTTTGATTGGTGTTTTTATTGCTTCGTAGCTGTCAGATGATTCAGGTCCATCACTCTGAAACAATCTTACATCTTACAAATATTATAAATGCGAAAGATTAGATGGATGAATGGATGGATGGATGTTTGTTAGCGTTCGTAGCCTAAACGGTTGAACGGATCTCCATGAAATTTGGCACAGATATAAAACAAAGTCAGGAGTACATATGGGATAAGCTTCATCCCTGAGAAATGTCCGGTTCCCGAGGGACACGTAGCTTTTTGTAATTTATGTAGTTTGCATGTTTTCTAATACCACGCGGACGAAGTCGCGGGTAATAGCTCGTATATCATATTAAACAAACCATCCACATTTTATAGAAGCGAGTTTAGTAACAGACGATAACATACCCATAATTGTTTGATATAATTAAAACTTAAGTCAATGTTCTCATGGCCATTCGTCCACAAATCTTTAGAAACTTCTTTAATTTTATTATGACTTAAATTGAGCGTCTGTAAATTACGAGTGTGAATAAACGGCGAATTTATCCACTTGTTATTAACTAGTATTTTATTTTTAAAATCAAGTTCGTTGTATGCAAATGATATCGACAATCGTTGTTTATTATTTTCGAACAATGTCGATGATATCACTTTCAAGTTGTTTCTCTCCATGTTTAAGTACGTGAGACTTATTAATGGTAAGAATGTTAATCTGAAAAAAAAGTTATAAGAAAATCGTAAAATACAATTAATAAATTGTTTAACGTGTTTCTATTATCAAGATATACTAAAATTTGCCATCTATTGATTGTAAAAAATTACGATAGCTATATCAGTTTGGACTAAAGTTTGTAACCTGTTAAGTATAATCAGCTGATTAATATACGTCTTCGGTTTCACAATATGAATACAGGAATCCATCTTTACGCTTCTATCAATGAACTGGTATTGACGAATACATGCATATTATTGTTATAGATTATGCAGCTGACTGTACACAACTTAAACGTAAAATCAAATAAATTCTCACCCTGATATTTTAGTTATAGAGTTGCAACATAAATTCAATGTCTCCAGTCGTACTAATGATGAGAATAATTTAATATCGAGATCTTCTAACTTGTTGTAACTGATATCGAGTTCGAGTAGATTTATTTGATCATTAAAAACAGCTTTGGGTAGATTTTTAATATCATTATGCGCCAATGATATGTTTGTTATTTGAGACGAGTTGGTGAATACGTTGCAATATATTGTTTCTATACCACATCTCTGTATGTGAACTTGTTTCAGATGCGGCAAGTTTCGTAATAAATTTTTAGGAAGTTCTTTTATTTTCACGTCATTGTTTAAAATGATTAATGTCGAAAGTAACTTGTTCTGCGCAAACAAGTTATCCGGTAAAACGGAAAACTTATTTGAGAATAAAGTTAGTTTCTTTAGATTTCTTAATGGATAAAATGTACCCGATGGCAATGAGCTCAAATCGTTCGAACTCAAATCTAATTCTTCCAGTTTTCCAACACCATCAAAGAAATCGTGAGGTATTATTGATATGTTAGTTTGCCAAAGTGAGAATTTCTTTAATCCAATCAAATGTTCAAATACGTTGTTTGGCATTTTTGTCATTTGATTATGATAGATTTCAAGTGTATCCAATTTTCGTAACGGTTTAAATAATTCTTCAGATATATTAACAGATTTCATACGTAAGTTTAACCATTGAAGATTATTTAAATCCATAAAAAGATTATCAGGTAGAAATATTACACCGTTCACAGATATTAAAAGTTTAGTTAAATCTTCTAAACCAACAAAATGATTTCTTTTAAAATCCTGTGAAATGTTATTCTCATTTTGATATATTAAAGACATCGTTTTATTAACACCGATATTAGTTAAGACTTCTTCAAAAGAAGTATTTGGTAGTGGACAATTCTTAAAACTGACTGTCTTAAAATTATTACTGTGAATTTTTAAATTAGGTAACTTGTTATAATTCAAGAACGATGAGTTTCCACATTTGATGTTTACGTAAATGCCGGGTAGAACATCAATTTTCACATTCTGACCTGAAATGAAATGAAATAATAAACATATGTAAGTAATCTTTAAGTCTAGACATGTTCACAGATCGTGAACTTCAAGTTAGAACAAAGTTATTAAGAAAGAAAAGTACTTAAAGAGTACTAACCGCTTACGATGCAATCAACTTCTACGGCCAATGTACCGCCGCAAATACAGTTAGGGTAACCCGGGCACGTCTCCCTTTTAGCGTCAACGGCCTCGAGTGATAAAACCACTAATAACCAATATACTATATTACGAGCCATTGCAGCGATTTTTATGTTCATGTCTTCACTTTTACATTTCACTGGCTTTTGCTATTATAGTTCATTACCCTGTTTTCAATCCTGTAAAAAAGTTGGTATTATTCTAAAAAGAAAACATGAGAAAATTTGAGATTATAACATGTTTGCTTTTGTTTAAATCCCTTGTAGAAAAATCGTTCATTTCTATTTCTTCTTATGTATTTTGTTATAAAATAAAGTAATTAATCATTAATTGGTTTTAAGGTACTATTTACCATAAATAAATATAAAACATCACTAAAGTATATTATTATTAATCAATACAGGTGAGATTCCACTAAAATTCTTATTTCAATAATCGAAATTGAAATTTCCATTTATGTCTTTTTAAATATCAAAGTACATTTAAGCAAAAACCTATAAATTAATATGAAAATATTTCATGAAAGTAATATAGAATCTCTAACAATTACAGAGTTAGTTTGTAAAAGCTTAGAAGGACAGTAAGCCGAGAAAACTCGTCTTGTGTATCCGGCCGTCGGGCTTACGCGGAAATCGTCTTATATTTCATTGAATGCGAGCAACCTGCGTTCAAAACCCGTTGTCGACACTAATGGAATTACTGGCTTAGGTTTGGTATTACGAGATTCTCGCCTGACGAAACAAGGGTACCGCAACTTGAAATTGTTATAATTCATGTTTTCCTGTTAATGGTGTAAGTGCTGAAATAACAGATGTACTAATTTTTGCACAATCAATAAAAGGACTCAAAAACCATCACATTTACATATGGCTCTGCATACTTAATATATTTTAACTGTTAAAAGATTCCTTACTAGATAAAACCACAATTCTTGGTACTTTAAATTTACAGAATAATTTCATACATACTCATATAACTGGAAATGACCGAGTAATGACAGTACGATAGACCCATTATCAGTATTGACTCGAACCGTCACCATTATTGAATAGTAAATTGATATTGTAGGAGGGTAAAAAATAATATCGACTCTAACTGTATCGATACTCAAATTTTGTACCTATACAAATGGAAATAAGGTTCATTTTTCCATGTTACTTCATTGCACGTTCTTCGCATATGTTGGAAAAACGTCTTAGTTATGAAAAGATAGGCGAGGTTTCTTGTAAACTCCCTTTTGGAGTTTTAATCCACTTTACTTAAAAATATAGAATACCACAAATTATAGAAAGCAATTTTTAATGGCTGTAACACGTTTATAACTACAAATATTTACTTTATTATTACAACAAAATACTTTCATAAATCGATAAATTTCTGCAACGATAAAATAATGAAAATATAGGCTTTTAATGTAAATAAAATTTTAAAGCTTTCTACGTTCTAATTTTATAAAACACATTTAAAAACATATTTGACGGAATATTTAAACAAATTATAAGCAGTAAAGTTAGTTAAATTTAGCTAAGCTGAGCCATGTGGGTTTTTACGCATTCCAATTGAAAAATCGTGAAACGTTAGATTAAAAAACAACTAAAAAAAATACATACCTGTTGATTCCATCCATTACATAATTCTTGCAACCAGAAGTTTAAAATTGTTTACTTCAGTTGTTTGAAGAACTTAAAACAATTAAACAATTTTGAAATAATTGCGTAAAATATTCACTTAACACTGGCGTAGACGTCAGACCGCTACGTGCGCTACGCGACGACTAACTTGCTACGTGGGGATGCTACGGTTTCGACGCATGAACGTGTTGGTAATAGAGACGGCTCGGCTTCGATCGACTAGCGACGAGAGTTACCGAACCTTACTTGTTTACAAATTATGTCCACTCTCTAAAACACACTATTTTACATAATATGGGACCAAAAAGATCAATATCGCTTCATACTTGTAGGATATTAACGTAAAATGCCTTGTATTACTAACAGACTTGACGTTGATATATTTACGTTGGCACTTCAACTAAATGCGTTAATATTGTACTTTTTTGTTATTATTAAACAGTTATTTTAATTTACATATCTCGTAGCGAGGACACGACAAAAAATAAATACAGATAAGCACGGCTTGGTCTACAGACTTAGAAATTTACTGTCGCAAATTGAATAGAATAATTTATTACTTTACTCTAAAAGAGCGCGTGAATAGGTAGCCCATTACATTACATACACAATCGCCCATAAATCTTAGTATGTGCCTCCTATTGTTTAGAATCCCGACGTTTTGAATAACCCTTTGAAGTTGTGGGGAATTAGAGCTTCTCTTGTGTTAGATGTATTGTTAAGTTCTTAAAGAAATGGACGATAACTTACAGAGAGGTTAAAGTTATTGTAACCTTTTGTATTTTTATGGCATAGAAATAAATCGTGGATACAATTTAAAATGCCCTATATAAATATTTAAACGGGCGTTTTTAATAAAAAGCAATCTTTTTTACAAATTAACGTTCAACAAACGATTCGTAAATATTAAAAAAACATTGTAATACAATATTTTATATATTTTTTCACATTGAATAAATACTCGTTAGATAAATCTTAAAATATTTATAGTAAGGCGCTATTACTTATAACTAAGAGCCATGCTTAGATTACTTGTATTCGAGACGTTGCAGTCCCAGAATGTAACCATAAATTACAGAAACCTGTCGTGTGTCGCATGTCGTGTGTCGCTTATATGAAAATTCATTTAATTGGACATTGTACTTATTTACTTTATCCGCAACAAATAAATGTTTGATTTGGATTTTATTTATTTGTTTTCCACCTGAGACTGTCCTCGTATTTAAAAAAAATAACATGAAATAGCCTATGTGTTCTTCCAGATTTCCCTTTACTTTTATGTCAACATCGTGACCCGTGCAGCTTTTTAGGCTATAAACTCTAGCAAGCATCCATCCATTTGAACTTTCTAATGTTTAAAATTCTTAGAGTGTAAGTAAAGATAGATTAATCAACTGGTTCCATTTTTTTACATGTTATTATGCAATGTAGCTTTAAAATGATTTAAACCGGCAAAAGCGCCTACGCTCCATAATTCTATATTACTATTATTAAGCTCCCCTTACAATGACATTGAAGGTACATGTTGAATATTAATATCGTCAAAAGACGTCACGCCTATTCATTGGCATAAATAATTCATTAAGCCCCCGCAGACGGAGTTTCATTATAAAGCCCCTCAACGCGTTAATAGTACCTTACATGGGGATAATTTCTATTAAATTGTAATATATAATATTATTAGCTATTGCCCGCGACTTTGTGTTCGTAGAATTAAAAAAGTAGTCCATGGTTTCTAACAGACTATCGTCTACATGTATGCCTAATTTCATAGAAATCTGTTCATCACTTTAGGCTACAAACTCTACAAATATCCGTCCATCTAAACTTTCGCATTATAATATTAGTAAGATATAAGTTGTAACTACTAAAAATAACTGTTACAAAGTAATTGGACATTAAGTTCGAACTTAAGTGATTTAGAAATATCTTCAAGTAAGAAGAGCAAAGATTTGTTTATTTTAATCTTAACCTTAGATATACATATTCACAGATTTTTTTTATGTTGCAGTTAATGTAGATTTTTGTGCTATTATTAAACAGAGATATTAAACTTAACATTAGCAATAAAATATATTATAAATATATTGATATATATTTACGACATCGTGTGTAGAGCTGCCGCTAGTTTTAATGTAAGCGACAAGCCGTGGATGGAGTTATGCAACATATGACAAATAACCGATGTGTATCTTGCGTGATCGACGCAAGATCGCTGACGTCATCAAACGAGTATAACGCGGTCCGCAAGTCATCGTAAATAATGTAGAGTACGTTTACAGTCGAAGAAATATATCTGGCCTGGTGTGTGGCGCTGCTATCGTAGTTATGTGAAATATATGTAAAACCAACTTAGATATAAAAAATAATTAAATAAAAATATCAAGTTACGGTATGACATGTTATTACATTTTTTGACATAAATGGCGCTGATGATATTGCAATTTAGTCACTTATGCAGACCGGGCCGAATTAAGCGGGTGTTCTATAGTTCGCATTTCGAATGTTGCGTGTAATAACGTTCTTTGTGAATAAGTAACGCACTTTATTACTTGAATTTATTCTCCTAAAGTAAAATCTAGAGTTTATATCCCGATATGAATAATCCTTTTAACTAAGCGGTAATAAACTTGTAAATTAGATCTTAAGCTATAATATTAAAACCTAACCACAGCTGAATATTAAGTCTAATTTATACAACACGATTTATTTTAAAAAATCAGTCAAGGATAACTGAAATAGTTATAAATCCATCTATCTATACTATTATAATAAAGCGTAAACACACACTTCATTGTTGCCTAAGATGTCAGCAATTACAGCATATTTTTGAATAATTCTTTTTTAAATAAAAAAACCCTACACTTACGTCACGCTTTAGGCTATATATATTCACGCCATTAAACTTAGGGGATAAATGTTTTGGATAAAAACCCTAATGTGGGAAATAGACCATAAGTTGCTGCCAACATCAAAGAAGCAAGGTTACCATGCTTTGTCTTCATGTCATGTCATTTTAACATTTGCAATTGATAATTTGACACATGTAAACAATAAAATAATATTTTCATAATTTTATGCGGATGAAGTCGCACGGGAACAGCTAGTGTGACAATAAATTTAGAGTAAACTTTTCTTAAGTGAACATACAATTAATGTGAATATTATTATCTCAAAACTTTGCCGCTTGTTTCGCTATTATTAAAAATATGATGAAATAGACATGTGACTTCGGTCCCTATTCAAATGTATATTTCCCTGATATTCGGATGTTCAATTCGACCCTACGTAAGGGACGACGTTGCTGGAGCGATGTCAGCGACAAGGGACAATTATAATATATGCAGACCCAAATACCGACAATTTGCGTGTAGTAGAAATATGGACGTCGGACCGTAAAACAGAACCCGCCCTCGATTCACAAACCGTTATGGATATTGGTTCTCGACTATTTCTTATTTGGATTATGTTTAACGCGCTGTTTTGAATTAATACTTTCAGATCTGTTTATATCTAAATATTTGATAGACTATACTTAAATGTTAAAATCCTTACATTTCTGTCAAACATACGCGTTAATAGCTATACTTAGATTAATGGAAATTCTGCAAAAAGACGTAGTAAAGCACTTAAATGTCCGATAGTAGAATTAAATTGTGTAATTCCCGCGCATTCACCCCACTAACACTTAATCTAACTTATCTAATATAAACTACAAAGGCCAACCTTTTTTCATCCAACCGTCCCTCTTATTAGATAAATCGTATTTTAAAATGCTTCTTCTAACAAGAATAATAAATTCACAAAACAACACAATATTTTAAGAGTAAATCGAATTATTTGGTCCGTAACAAGAGTCATGTAGGCATAACCTACATACAGACAAGGAAGCATTCACAAGAGTATCATATTTAAGATTCGTTGAAGGAAGCTTTGTGTCAACTTTCGTAATAGCTAAAGATAAGATAGTTATAAGAACTCTTTTATTCATGTAATCATCTTTAGATGTTTTTAATTAAATAAAGTTAGTCTTAAACCACGCATCACAGCGTGAACACCTGTCTTTGCTTTTTAAAAAGGCTTTTGCCTTCGCCCACAACCTATCTGGCGCAGTCGGTACCTCGCGTTCTAAGTCGGTTCGAGTAAATTATAGCAGAAGCATCTGAAGATTTTACTTCGTTCCGGCCAAAGGCGCGAGAAGAATCTACGGTGGGCCTGGCATCAGACAGCGTGCGACTCAAAGAATATCATCTTTAGCCTTCAATCGGCAATGCTCGTGGGGTGAGTATATAATTTACTATTCCCGAGTTTCCTATCTTACCACTCCTACAGAATATTA
>NW_013526915.1:702113-704688 GCF_000836215.1 Papilio polytes | reverse complement strand
AAAAATATTCAAACAAAAATTAATGCACAAATTTCTAATTTTCGACTTCGATCCAGATTTTATAGGTCTTTTCGGGTTAGATCTCCTAGTGTCCCTAAATTGCAAAATAGACATAAAGAACATGGTACTTTGCACAAAAAATACAGAAATACAAATTAAAGACGACATAAAATCTTACTCAAAAATAAAACCAAAAAATGAGCAAGTAATCAACTTATTATGTAACTATAAAGAAGGTGATTATTTACTTAATGAAACAGTTACTAAAGAAGGCCTCATTTTTCCCTCAGCGTTAGTATCAGTTAAAGAAGGGAAAATGCTAACAACTGTAATAAACCCAACAGATAAAGAACTAATTTTCAAAAATAATAACAAAATACCATTACAGAAAATAAATACAAAAAAGTCAACCAAACCAATCTCGTTAAATACAATAAAAAAAAATGATGAGAACATTAACACTTTGCAAAAAAATAATTTAAAAAAATTAAGAACTAATCACATGAATGAAGAGGAAAAACGCGAAATAAACAAATTATGTTATACCTATCGTGACGTGTTTTACTGTGAGCAATTACCGTTGACGTTCACACACGAAATAAAACACAAATTAAGATTAATAGACAGCAAACCGATATTTGTAAGAAATTACAGACGTGCACCGAAACAAAAAGAAGAAATCAAAAAACAGGTAGATCAACTATTAGAACAGAATATCATTAGGGAAAGTAACTCTCCGTGGGCTTGTCCCGTACACTTAGTACCGAAGAAAATAGACGCGTCGGGAAAACAAAAATGGAGACTGGTAATAGATTATCGAAAACTAAACGATAAGACAGTTGAGGATAAGTACCCTCTGCCTAATATAGACGACATATTAGATAAATTAGGCAGAGCGCAATACTTTACGACCCTGGATTTGGCTTCCGGATATCACCAGGTAGAGATGGACCCAGAGGATATAGAAAAAACAGCGTTTTCTATAGAGAGAGGGCATTATGAATTTCTTAGGATGCCTTTTGGGTTAAAAAACGGGCCTAGCACATTTCAAAGGCTAATGGATTCGGTATTAAGAGGGCTCGATAATGTATTAACGTACTTAGACGACGTCATCATATTCTCGACGTCACTACAGGAACATCTAAATAAATGCAAACAAGTCTTCGAAAGATTCAGAGAACATAATTTAAAGATGCAACTGGATAAATCGGAATTTTTACAGAAACAGGTTAAATTTTTAGGACACACTTTAACAGACAAAGGCCTTAAGCCAAACGAAGATAAGATAGCGGCAGTAAAAAAGTTTCCAATACCTAAAACTCAGAAAGAAATAAAGTCATTTTTAGGACTAGTTGGCTATTACAGAAAATTCATATTAGACTTCGCAAAATTAACAAAACCTTTAACAAAATGTTTAAAGAAGGGTAGCAAAATTAAGATAGATACAGAATACATAGAAGCTTTCGAAAAATGTAAACAAGTATTAATAAACGCACCAATATTACAATACCCAGACTTCGATAAATCTTTTATCCTAACAACGGACGCATCCGACGTAGCAATAGGAGCCGTATTATCGCAAGGCGAAATAGGATCGGATAAACCCGTAGCATACGCTTCACGTACACTTTCGGACACTGAGCAAAGATACGCAACAGTAGAAAAAGAGCTTTTAAGTATAGTTTGGGCTACGAAATACTTCCGTCCATACTTATATGGAAAAAAGTTCACTATATACACAGATCACCGTCCCTTAACGTATATAATGTCGATGAAAGATCCGAACTCAAAACTCACACGTTGGAGACTTAGATTGGCAGAATACGACTACGACGTTAAGTATAAAAAAGGAAAATCGAATACGAACGCAGACGCACTTTCTAGAATTCAAGTCGTGTATCATAACAATAACACAGAACCTCAACCTAGTACATCCTATGATGATTCACAATTAAGTGAAATAGACATAAGGCAGCTATTAGGAATGCCATTAACACCAGAAACAAGTAACTTAGAAAATCAACCGACCATAAATAATGAAAATTTATCGATAAACCCGGAAATACTTACCTTAACGGAAAACCCATTAAGTTTAACACAGAACACACCCAACACGGAAAGTCAACCGCAGACCCCTGTAAGCGAATTAAATATAACCAATAAGATACCGGAAATCGAAGATGCGATAGATAGACAAATGAAACAATTGCATATAAGGAAAACACCAGGTAACAGTTACAGAATAGATGATAGATCAAAAGGAAAAACGATAATTAAAGACGTTTGGATTCCAATAAACGATACAAAAAACCAAATTATACAATTCTTAAAAGAACACACTATTCCAGGTAGAACTTTTCATTGTTATTTTCATCACGAAGAATATTATACACTATTCTGTGAAGTATACAAAAACGTATTTAATAATCGAGGACCGAAACTAATAAGATGTTTAAACAGAGTAACTCTGATAGAAAACCCGACCGAACAAATCAAGCTTATAGAAAAATATCACGAAGGAAAAACAATTCACAGAGGTATTCAGGAAACGTATAAACATATTCACAGAAACTAT
>NW_013526915.1:701856-702067 GCF_000836215.1 Papilio polytes | reverse complement strand
CCCTTACTGAAACACCGCACAAACCAATGGAACACATGTTCATGGATTTATATAGTAGCGGAGGAATTACATTTCTTACAGTAATTGATAATTTCACCAAATATGCTCAAGCTATACCACTGACAGCAACAACGAGTATACATATAGCAGAAGCCTTATTGAGTATATTTTCAGTAATAGGAGTTCCAAATAAAATAACTACGGACTCAGA
>NW_013526915.1:681956-701380 GCF_000836215.1 Papilio polytes | reverse complement strand
AAATAAAGTTAGTCTTAAACCACGCATCACAGCGTGAACACCTGTCTTTGCTTTTTAAAAAGGCTTTTGCCTTCGCCCACAACCTATCTCAAGTTGGAATGAAATTGTTTTGACAAGTTATTTACTAGTTTCCCCAGGCGAAAGCATAGTTTAATACAAACGGAACTAAGCATTCCTATTAAAATTCTATCATTGTTATCAAACGTTGTTCACCTGTCACACATCCACCACCTGTCACCTGATAACTCGTCACAAATGTGACAAGGATTATTCCCGTCATCGTTTACCGTATCAACAAAACGCGTAATCAAACTAACTTCTACTAAATTCTTACCTCAAGTGGAAATCGAACTTATGTTTCGTAGGGTAACATACTCTAACCACTAAGCTATCAAATCGTTATAAAAATATTTAATACCAGCGGGAAACTAGCAGGTAAAGAAAATAAAACAAGACATCTGAACCATGTTAACGTAATATGACAGGTAATGGCTGTACAAGACATATTCTAAAGAATATTGTTGTACATTTAATAAAAAAAATGCAATACATTTTCCTTCACGTTGACGTTCCGTTTAAAATTGTAATATAAGCGAAATGTGGTCTTGACTTATACAACTGCATTCAGCGGAAAATGAAATTCTTGGAATTGGTCCATTAATTCCCAATGGAGCGACAAGGCCACATCTCATCCAGCTGGATGCATACCAAACTTACGACAAACAGCTATTTTCTGAAGGACGTTCTAATATTTCACTATAAATAAATTTAAAGCGATTTTTTTGTGACTGAATTACCACTGTTTACCTTGAAGAGGCATTTACAGATTCACCTGGCTTGAGGCGGCCGAGCGCAAATGGTTCTTAGCATAAACCTCGGTTGTGAGTAAAATTAAAGCGAGGTTAGCCAGCTATGTAGTGTATATTCCAGATGAAAAAAGTGTTGTTTAAACACCTAAGCAGTTGAGTCTCTACAGCATGTTTTAGGGTACAAATCATTAATTTCAATTGCAAACTGTGGGATCTCTATTTCTCCGAATTTAAGCATATACTTAATTGTTAATAAAGAATATTAATGAGGGAGAAAACAAGGACCATAATAATACTGTACAGTTCAAGCCTTTTGCTTTCAAAAATAATATAATTATTGCCATAGTTTTTTTGACACGAAGTGAGCAACAAAGAGAGTTTTTTCTATTGTGGTTGTATAAGTACAATCAAATGCTCATTCATTTTGACTTCTTTTCTTATATCAAAATATGATAACATTTTATTATTCTCAGCTAACAAGGCTAAGATATATTGGAGTACACAAATGATTTACATGGGTCGGGTATTCCGTGCTTTGAAATAGCTCGAGAAGGGCAATGTTGGCGACAAACCAACAATAGAACAGGGAGGTCATAAATCAAGACATTGTGTAAATCTACTTAACATGTTTAAATACGGCACCGAAGGTTAAACTTAATTGGCAAGAGACCACGGAGTTGTCTTTAGAATTTATTTTCTGAAATAGCATAACAGTTTTCTTAAAATTCTATTTGAATACTAGAATCAAAATCCTTTAACAACTTTCTACTAGTGCTTGATTAAGTCTATAATAGAAATTTCGGGTGAGCAATCACACTAATATAATAAATGCTTTGTAACCTAAACGTCTGAACGGATCTGGATGAAACTTGGCATAGATGTAGAAAATAATCTGGAAGAACACATAGGCTAGTTGCTTTTGTTCTTTTGTTAATTCCACGTGGATGTAGTCGCGGCCAAGAGCTAGGATGTTATAATTTGTTCCAGTTGCATTAAATATGTTACAAAAAAAACGTGTTCATGTAATACTGATTAACGCCCGGCTTTGCTTCAAAACTTTCTACATCAGACCGTAATAAATTCAAAAGTTATAATTATGCTTCTTAAACTTTGAGGCTAATTCTCTTTGTACATAGCTCTGAATGAACACAATAACAAAGTTATCATTTCGCTGATGTATTTATTCCAGTTTGTGTAAAATTTGCATTTGATTTTAGTGCGAATTGCATTCCTAAATCAAGAGTACTATGAACCTGATTTAAATTGTAATATTACGTCTATTCAAATTATTATTTGCCAAAGTCCTGTCGAAATCGGCCCAGCTGTTTCGGAGATTGCCCGGAACAAACGCGGCTTGCAGACAGACAGATCAGCTACGCAAACACATCATCTTCCCTAAATCCGGTATTTTTCTATTGATATTACAAACAGAAACTACGATTTTATTATATGTATAGATATCGTTCACACTCACATTATTGTTTACATAGTTAAATGGCTTTAAAAGTAATACGCAAGTATTATTTCTTCAAATAAAGAAAGGTTATAGATTTTGCAACTACAATACGTTAATTTCTCTTTACTGTATGGTACATCATTCTATACGAAGTTCTAAAAGTCAGTAGTTATGATGAAAATAGTTGGATAAGGGACATTGATGTGGCTTAATCTTAATAGGGATCGCGCTATCTGCAGTGATTTATAGTATTGTTGCCACGTACGTTCTGCTTCTCTTACAATGGAACGATTTATACTTTGTGTTCATATTTGTAATTCATTGTCTTCGAAAAACCACAAATAAACTAAAATAATCTGTAATTAAATCAGGAATAACCGAATTTACTTAATTATAAAAAGTACCAAGTTTAAATTAAATGTTTTATGAATTTGAAATTTAAGTTACCCAAAGAATCTTTTTCAAATCACACACGTTGGATTTTGTTCCATGGTTTAGCCCTACACGTATAAGTTAAAAATCTCAACGGGTCTGGTAATGAGACTGTACACTTATTTGTAGCATGACACTCGTATATCTTTAATTTTAAACACCTCGCAAAACCTAACGTGTATGGCCAATATTACGAAGTTCGAAACAATGTACAATATTGCAATGAAAATTCATAAGGGGCCATAATTGCTTCAGTGTTCAGTTATAATTGCAGCATATTTTAGGAATCCCAATAAGTTTAGATAGGAGCTTCTGCGGTCTGTATTCATGTAAGCTTTGCACAAAAGCGCTCTCCACCTCAAGCACAATGAAACTTAACTCTCGCTTTTGTTAAGGGAATAATGATACCAAAATCCACTACATTTTGTGACAAAGAGTTTAAACGAAACTGTTTTTTCCTCATATTTTAAAAGTATGCAGTGACCCGTTGTTTTTTCCGTTATCTTGCTAAATTAATATATTTTAATTTTATTAAATATATGACAATTAAACCATGCATCTTATTGCTGGGTGTTATCTTCAAATGGTCGATTTATAAATATTAAATTCAGAGTTACGCGTTAATTATAATTTAACTGGATTAAGCATATCTCTGAATTATAATACATCCGAATAGAAATTTATACTCAATTACGTAGAAAAAAGTTTTAAAGTCAACACAGCGTAGATACGCGTGTATACTTAATGGTATAAAATGTTAGCCGGATGCGAGATTACCCACTAACATGATAAAAACTGATTTAAAATATCGTTCCCGATGTACGATGGAAAATGTGAGGTTATTTTACGTTTAATATCAGGTCCAGGATAAAATAAACTTGATAATATAAGTGCTTCTTGGCCTTTAACATTTAAGTAATAAGTAATTTAACTTTATTCGGATATAATATTAAATTTCAGAAGTTTGATAAAGATATCTTTATTACGAAAATAAAACTAATGTTTGGAGTAAATTATAGCAATATCAAGTAAAATAGTAAAGTTCAAAATATAATATAACTAGATGTTCCCCTGCGACTTCATCCGCATAAAATTATGAAAATTTTATTTTATTATTTACATGTGTCAAATTATCAATTGCAAATGTCAAAATGACATGATATGATGTCAAACCATGGCAACCAAGCAAGGTGTTGATGTTGGCAACAACTTATGATCTCTTTCCCACATTAGGGTTTTTATCCAAAATATTTACCCCTACGTTTAGCGGCGTGAAAATATATAGCCTAAAGCGTGACGTAAGTGTAGGGCTTTTTATTAAAAAAAGGGTTATTCGAAAATATGCTGTGATTGCTGACATCTTAGGCAACAAATAAGTGTATGTTTACGCTTTATTATATTAGAATAGAAGTATAGATGTAAAAGTAATCAACGCTACGTATATTTTACAAAAACTCTGCAATTGTAACAAAAAGTACTGTTATTAGTTCTGTTTTTATTGTAATTGATGAAAATTTTTAATAAATTACCTATATTTTGTTTTTAAATTAACCAAACGCATAATAATAAATATTAGAAATAATCACTACATGTATGTATATTTCCTTTATCAATGTCGAGTTCTTCAAGTAACGAGTTTTCAATTTGCGCGTCCTGCCAGGTGCTCCTGTCGCTTTGCTCATAATAAATAATTTTCCTTCGCTGCGGCAGCTTTTATTAGTAGCCATAAGTATATTATGGTAGCAATTAACAAGGGAAGGAAAATGAAATAACAGTAATTTACTTAATTAAAAGTAACAATTAAATTTAACTGCACTTGCATATATATTCTATAGACATAATAAAATTGGAGTGTCTGTAATATCAAAAGAAAAATGCCAGATTTCGAGAAGATGATGTATTTGCGTTGCTGATAACGAAAATCGCATTAATTTTTTTGTCTGTCTGTCCGCAAGCCGCGTTTGTTTCTGGTAAACTCCGAAACGGCTGGGCCGATTTCGTCGGGACTTTCACTGGAGCGTAGCTGACATAAATAGGCATATCATAGGCTACTTTTTTAAATTCCGCGTTGTCAAAATGGCGTAACGAGTTGCCAAATTTGCGCTAACGAAATTTGCGGGCGACGGCTCATATAAAAAATATGTTTATCGATTTTATTATACAACATTTTTTTATAAATGAGATCTTGCTATAATAATATCTAATAATAGTTTGTAGTTTGCTTGTTTTATCAACTGGCTTGCAAGTTTTTAATGTCTTAATCAAAACGTAGGCGAGAAAATTGCTCGAGTTGGAAAGTAGAACAAAGCGATTGAACAATCGCGTGCGAATCAGTTTAAATTTTACTGAATACAGCAAAGTACTCATTATTTACACGTTACATTTGCAAATAGAACTAAAAAATATAACCGTAATCATACGGTTTGTCTTTTACGTTTGAAGTAAAATTGCTGAATTAATTAAATATCTGTCGGAATACTTCTTTCAGTTTTTTATCGTCCATATTCTCCCCTGCATCCTAAATAATTACAATGTATTTAGTTCATCAACCGTTACAATGTATTTAGTTATTACTACCCTTCGCCCGCGACTCCGTACTCGTGATTTTAAAAGAAAAACAAAAGTTAGAAACCTATTTGTCCTTCCAGACTATCCTCCACATCTACGCCAAATTTGATCGAGATTCGTTTAGTAGTTAGGCTACAGAAAAAATCCATCTAAAACTTTGCATTTATATGATGTATCATTTAACATATCTAATACTATTAACCTATATAATAAATTGAGAATTGGAGATCCTATAACAGATGTAAATAGTCATTCGTTCGGGTCATTCGTTTCTGTCGTCAAATACTTTCCACCGACCTGATAAAACACGGTATCTCATTTCGCTGATTAAAATTTCCACTTGGAAGCGAAACTAAAGCAAAGTCGAACAGTACATTCATTAGCAGCCTCTGTGAACGCATTGATGTCACTCGCAGTTTGTGCTTGTATTTATTCGTATGTTGGGACGTGTGCATAAATTAGTAATACCGGTTGCCATCTCTGTTTACAGAGAACTATGAAAGCAAATACATGTCGATATTGTTCTATTACTAACGTTTACGTTTACTAAAATTATTGTAATTATTGTAATTTACACTGAAAATGTTACATGTAAATCTATCTAAATATAATAAAGCGTAAACACATATTTCTTTGTTGCCTAAGATATCAGCAATCGCAGCATATTTTTGAATAACTCTTTTTTTTAATAAAAAGCCCTACACTTACGTCACACTTTAGGCTACATATTTTCACGCCGTTAAATCTAGGGGTAAATATTTTGTATAAAAACCCTAATGTGGAAAAGAGACCATAAGTTGCTGCCAACATCAAGGAAGCAAGGTTGCCATGGTCATCATGTCATGTCATTTTGACATTTTCAATTGATAATTTGACAAATGTGAACAATAAAATGAAAATGAAATATTTATAATTCTATGCGGATGAAGTCGCATGGGAACAGCTAGTATATAAATATTGATTTAAATAAATACATTTTTAAACTTTAATTTAATATCGCAACTATATTGTTTGTTTAATTGTAGAATAAGATAATGAAATAATTATGAGATAACAATTACTTTAGTTATAGAGTACTACACAAAATCCTGCTTTATACAATTTCAAAACAACTTTGATTTTCAATTGAAGTTAAATCGTCAGGCAAACACTAATCCCTATGATTCTAGACCACTTCGTACTTAAACTAACGAACCTCTGGCATTTTTCCAGCTTTGTTTTGTGCTGCAGATATTTCAGAAACCAACTAAATCTGTGAGTACATTTCATTAGGACTATACAAAACATTTAAAAAACCAGTAATAATTTGGATAAAAGACAGGATTATAATAAGCAAACTTTAATTTAATCAAATTAGATAATTGACAATTTTACAAAAACTAGCTGTTGCTCGCGACTTCTCCCGCGTGAAATTAAAAAATAATAAAAACACAGCGTATGTTACTCACTAATAACGTAGCTTTCTAATGGCGAAAGAAATGTTTGAATCGGTTCAGTAGTTTTTGAATTATTTCAATACATACAAAAATACAAATGTTTCCTCTTTATAATGTTAGTATAGAAGTATAGATTAAGGGTAATTTATTTTTCATAATTCTATTAACTTTAGTAAATATTATACCCAGTTAAATCCAACAGCATACAGGAAATATTTGTAACACGAAAGCTTATGCGTGACTTCTAAGTTATATCTAAGTACTAAGAAGCTAGTCCCAAGTCGTGCCGGCTTATTAATGCAATAGTTCATGCTAGTAGTATGCAGATGAAACGGCATTACTTGTTTAATAAGTATTATTCGTGTTTGTTTAAAGTTTTGTCTAACAATATTTTAATAAAAAAAAAATAAAAAAGCCTTTCTTTCCATGCAATTAAAAGTTTACAAAAAAAAAATAATGTAATACGTCTAATTATTAATTATAGATTAGATGGATATATAAAATTAGAAAAAATTAGTCAATTCGGTCATATAAAATTAAAACAATTTTAGTAAATAATCAAATATATCGTTAATAAACTATGTTTAAGGTTACCTTAATATTTCATCGCAAAATACAAGTTAAATTGCGTTTTAGATTTTCAAAATTTTAATCCGATACCCGCTTTGATATAATCTGTGGCGGCGATAATAAACTGCTTACACTCACGAGAATTTAAACACTGGCAGGGAAGACCGGCTTTGTACTGGACTTATTTAGATTAAGATTGTTAAAGCTTTTTGTTTGAGTAAAAGGTAACGAATTTATCATTTTTTTGTATTAACACAGACTAGTGAAAAACATATATTTAAGAATAGATTTCCTTAAATCATTAAGCTTAGTTTTTGATCTCACGTTTTATAGATTGATATAATAATTTGATATAAGAAAAGAAATAATTCAGCTAAAATTTTGTTATGCTCATCTTAAGAATACGAATTAGGCTAAGTTTAACTTTTCAATGAAAAATCATTTTGAAAAATTTATAAAACCCTAATAAGCTGTTAGTTGTCACATATATTTAAGCGAGTACAACGTTACGTTAATACAATTAATTGTTACTATTTCTACGTTATTGTAAAGTTTAAAAATAAACCGAGGTATAGAGCAATAAGTTCAAAGCTATGTAAAATTTTAAAGTCACGCCACAAAGACATCTCATAAAAAGCAATTGTAAATCTCAGCGCTTTCTAATGCAAATTTTATTAAAATTTTACTGCGCTGCGGCCACTCTACAGATATGCAACTTTGCTATACGAAATTTATTTCAAGAATACACTTATCAAATGTTTTTCACGAAATGTTACGGTAAATAATCCACCATTTGAACTCTGTTTAGAAATGTAAATGTATTTAAAAATGTCATGATTACAAGCTCACTTTACTTCCCCATTAAAGGGCTCGGAGCCTACCCTAAGTAAGGGGTGTCTAAGTCATTTTCAATCACGCTGGCCAAGTTTGAGTTGGTTGACTACAAGTACATCATTTTAATTTCATCACCAACATGTATAGGATGCATCATTACATTGCTGGATTGAAAGAAAGTCTGGTAAATATACATAAAAAAATCGAAAATCGAACATTGGTACAAGTTAAGTGCTTAACTTCATAGCCACCGGAGCTCATTGTTATATGAAGAAAATACATTTTTTTATTCTATAACTTGTTATGATATTAGTAAAAAGTAATGAAATAAAGAAACTATTATGAGAATATTTGACGTAAAACTGACAAGGGTCTGTCCCTTAACGAAATGAAACAATAAGTAGATATAAAGTTTGTAAAAGCTATTACGCCCAGAGCTTATTGTTCACAACTATTCAGAAAAGGTTTACGAGTTTCCTTTCGATATATGTATATACTCGTATCTATAAATGTTCCTTCTATTGTGATCTACTATCCATTACATTCTGGATAGAACTTCAAATAAAATGTTCACATAATATTAAAACCTATTGAAAGTCGACTTTAAACAGTGGTAGAGCATACTTTACGACTTCGCACGAATAGCCGTGATCAGCTATAATACCACGACCACACAGACGGGCATCAAGTGGAAGCAATTCAGTATTTCGCCTGATGAGTGTGTGTGTTGAGTTTCTAATTAGTCCACTTCCCTTTTTACAAGGAATTGGTGAGAAGGCGTATATTAATATTGACTGATTTTAAAATATTAAACTATTTTACTCATAGAGCGTTAAAATGCAAAACTTATGTATGTTGAAAATTTAATAAAAGTGCGGTGCAACGCGGTGCATATTTTAATGACATTTATATTCTGTCGGGGGAATATCAAGTAGATCACGTCGACAAAAGGAATTCATTTTTAATAAAACAAGTGTTGAAGATCTTGTTTTATGGTTTAAAACTGTTATGTACCCGCAATCGAGAATTGTAACTCGCACCTGTAGTCGCCAACTGCGGTATATTATCCATAAAATAAATCAATCGCATTCATACAGTGATTTCATTTACATCCCTATTTAAGAAAAACATTATAAAACAACTATATTTCGTCCGCGACTCCGTCCGCGTGGAATTGAAAAAATTAAAGTAAGTAACCTATGTGTTCATTCAGACTATTCTCTATATCTATGCCAAATTTCATCAAGATTTAGAAGTTTAGGCAACGAACGTAATGTATAAATTTTTATAATATAACGTAGTCTATCATTGATAAAAATGTAATCAGTATTCCTATAAAACATCTAGTCAATCTGAGAAATAGAATAGGCGGCCGTCGGGTACAGTAAACAATAAGCAGATGCATCGGATTGAAATTGAATTTCTCATGCCGCCGGCTAGCGCATTGTCGTTCTTGATATCGGCGACGTCTGCGGAATTTATGAAATGTTGAATTAAAAATATATTGCAATAAAATATTTTATATGGAATAATCTATTCAAGCTTTCAGCCCGACTTTGTATAGAAGTCTTGTAAAATTGCGAATGAAAGGTACGATATAATTTTAGTATGTTTACGTCGAGTTGTTGATAATATTGCATGTTTTCGTAAATAGAGTTTGAGTAGGTACAATAACAGAAGTTAAAAAAAGCTATAAAATAAAAAACTTCAATTACATAATGATAATAAATTAAACAAATCACATTAAATAAGTTTACCAACTTGATTACAAAAGCTCGACAAAGATAATAACTTTAGTGTGGCTTTATTTGTAATGATTTCTCTCATTACCTTTTTACGATTTGAAGGCGTTTTGTTTGAATTAAAAATTACTAAGAAATTTTTCACCAATTTAATCAAATACGGCATAAGAAAAACACTGAACATACGCCCTCTATTAAGTTTATGTTAAGTTTGTACTAGGTTAAACCACTTAAAAACTTAACCGTAGAAAATAAAGTTAACAGTAAGTCATAAAATCGAATTGGATTTAAGCTTACCCAAGTTCAATTCAATACAGTGTTTACTTATGAAATCCAATTTGGATATGTAAATTCCTTTAGAATTTGTACGAACTAAAGTAAAATATTTGTATTACTGCCTTTCTTAACTAAGTCTGGAACTGATTAAAGCCAAGTTTCATTCTCGCATATAACTCCGTGCCTAACACGGAGTCTTAATTAACAAATGTGTTTGAATTGTTTTGTTAATTAGTTTGCATTGAATTTATAAAAAGGAATTAACATACCTAGTTTTTTGAGTCAAAATTATAGTGAAAGCAATTCCGAGTTTCGTGTAATGAATGTGGTGCCGGAGGCCTAATTTTAGTTCTTATCCCTTTCCACTCTTTTCCTAAGAGGAAAGGAAAGGATGGAAATAGATTTGACGGTGGAGGAGACGCATAGGCAGCGGAAATATTTTCTGTGTGTGCGACTCCTTCTCCATCGATTAAGGGCAGGCATCGCATCTGCTATTGCAAATGACCGCTTGCTCATTTGCCACCTTATGATAAAAAAAAATCAGTTTAGATGTTTATCTAAACTGATTTTTTTTATATGTTAAAATATATGTTAAAATTCATTGTATCAAGAACCTGCATCCTTCATGTAGATAATTATCTCCTGCCAAATGTATTTTAATAATAACATCTAGATTTGAAAATTTTCCATAAACAAGATTTCCCTCATAACTCTAACAAGTAAAAACATTTTATATCGATCCCGGTGAATGCGTGTTTAATTCTCTATCAGTTTTGCAGTCGGTATCGCAGAACAGTTGAGATAAATGCGCCTCCACCACGCCCTCAACAATGCGCCGAGAAACTTGTTTTCTATTTAACTTCGTCTAGGAAATAGAGTTGCTTGCAACGAATCTGTGCAAACTATTAACAAGAATGCACCTACATTAACATAATATTCGTGCCTAGGATTAAAGTTGAAGCTTCTGAAGATATAAAGTGAATATTATTGTTACAAATAAAATTATGTTACGGTAAAACGAAATTAGAATTCTATTTAAAAAAATATGCAAAATAATCTATACTATTATAATAAATCGTAAACACACACTTCTTTGTTGCATAAGATCTCAGCAATTACAGCAAATTTTTGAATAATTCTTTTTTTTAATAAAAAGCCCTACACTTCCGTTTAGGCTATATATTTACACGTCACTAAACTGGGGGCTAAATATTTTGGATAATAACCCTAATGTGGGAAAGAGACCATAAGTTGCTGCCAACATCAAAGAAGCAAGATTGCCAAGGTTTGACATGTCATGTCATTATGACATTTGCTATTGATAATTTGACAAATATAAACAATAAAATAAAATGCGGATGAAGCCGCACGGGAACAGCTAGTGCCAGTAATAAATTGTTACTTTTCTATGACAACAGATCATAAAAGGACTAGCCAGTAACATTTTTTATGAGAAATAAAAATACTAACGTACTCTATAACTGGTTGTTTCAATTCAGAGAGTAAGGAGATATACAAAATACTTTAAACTAAGCATTTAAACTCACGTTCAAATCTTGGATATTAAATCGTAGTCTACCTTCAACTGTTAAGCTGTTATCGCTTATGCTTCGTATCTTAAGCCGATTTCCATCAGAGCTTACTGCAGATAACGGAGAAATATTTCATTGTGTACATAAATTAAAACGAAACCATTTATTTGCGGAAATAATTACTCCTTTCCTTAATACTAGCTGTTACTCGCAACTTTTTCCGCGTTAAATTGAAAAGCATAAATTACCTTTCTAATTGTGAAGAAATTTTTGAAATCGGATCAGTTTTTAATTGACAAACATACAAAAATACAAATCTTTCCTCTCTATAATAAACTCATAAGTATAAATAGAGCCCATAATGTAAAAGTCTGATTTTTTTTAATTACTGGTAATTGCTGACTGTCTATAAAAATACTTTTTTATAAAGAAGTTATGTTGCATGTTTTAAGTGGGCGTTAAGGCAGGTGTCGCGTGACTCCCTTCCTAGAATAACAGCGAATGTAATAAGCCACCAGTAATTACTACCGACGTGGATTAACTTGTTTTTTTCACTAACACGTACATTCGCCATTGTAGCTGCCTTAGCCACAGTTTTTAAAAATGCTCAAATAATTTTAAATATGTATTTTCGTAGGCTTTACATAGTTACGTATATAATATAAAAAGTATCACAATGACGATACTATACTACGATACTAGCTTTCTTTTCGACTCCAGGCTATGCTCTACATCTATGTCAAATTTTAATTTGATCCCTTCTGCAGTTTAGGGTACAAACTCTAACAAACATCTATCTAAACATTCGCATTTATATTATTAGTATCATTGTTTTGCTTTGGCTGCGGTGCTTGTAATGATCGTTCATTTATTTATTCATCTTTAAAATTACAAGCACTACCTTTTAATAAAAAAAGAATTTTCAAAATTGATCCAAGAGTGCGGGAGATATGCAGTAACACACATAAATAATATACAGATGAATTGAGTACCTCCTTCTTTTGGGGAGTTGGTAAAAAATAGAATAGTAACATGTAAATGATTCAATCTTTCCTTTAATTTTACAGACTTCTAGTAGCTATAAGTTAGTTAAGGCTATTTGATATTTAAATTAGGTAAAATATTTCCGCAACGGTGTTTAAGTCGTCCTTTGTTCACAACGAAATGAATTTTCAATTCCAGACACCTGGTCTGCGTTAGTCGCTGTCGCTTTTGTTTTCATGAATAATTTTCCACTCGCTACCGACATTTTTATTGCCCCTCATAAGTACGTTTATTATACTGACATACGCACTGTTTTTATTACTAGATAGACTCAATTGTGGATTGCAGAAATTCTTCTTTCTAGTGTGTATCGGCTATACCACTCTTCCACACAACAAACTAACAATGAGTCATTCGCGGAATCACAAGTTTTTGAATTGATTCTATTTGAAAATATGTATTCGATAATTAAAATGAAATTGATGCGACAAATGATTGACGATCTGAAATAAAAAATGTAAGTATCGTAAATTCCAATCGAGATTCGAAATTGAAATTGGATGATCTGGCAACAGCAACTAGAAATGAGAAAATTCATTAGAATTTTAAATTAAGAATCGAAAAAAATACGCTAGTAACGAATTAACTATCAAAGTTATCTAACTGTGGGTTTCGACGATTGAAGCACATTTCTACACTTTAGTATTTAACAGAACTTTCATCCTCGTATGTGTTTGTAGACGGCTTACGATAGACCATTTCATCCATTTTATGGAAAGCCTATTCGTCTACTTGAAGGATATTCTATTATGCCAGAAACCACTTTACAAAACTCATCATCAATCTACTGTTAGTACTAATCTCGTTCATACGATTAATTATTCACAGAATGCCAATCCAAACGTTACATCCCTTTTACAATGTAATAGGTATAATGGAACCGAAGGGTTTTGGTGTCGGATCTCTATTATATATGTAAAAGATCGGATCCACAAGGTCTCAATCACTATTTACTGATTCTGTGATGAGTGTTACGTGGAATGTTCTTTGATAATAAACTTTTTAATTTATGAGAGATTTTATGATTTTTGATACTCTTTGATTGTTATATAGAATAGGTTGCTATGGTTATTTGGTTTGTTGAGTCAGAACTTGAATTAATAATTTTTATACAAAAGGTGGCAAACGAGCAAGCGGACACCTAAATCCGCCAAAATAACGAAGCGACCGCTGCGCATAGACATCCGCAATTGCAAATGGTTTGCCTACCCTGAATCGACGGAGGAGGAGACGCACATAAAGAGGATATTTTCCCTTCTTATGCGTCTCCTCCACCGTCAAATCCACTTTCCATACAAATACTTCTCTTTTAAGAAAAAGGTCAGACGGAAAAGGGACTAAAATTGGGCCAATTAATAAATGTAATTAAGAAGTTATCAAATCGATTCAATTCGCAACAATTACGTTTGTATAGTTTTAGGATTATAGGATAAATCTGTGATCAAACTCAAGAACAAATTTCACTACTTGAATAGAAAGAGACTAAAATGGATTATGCAATGGTGATTGAAAAAAAATACAAAATTTATAATGTTAATCTTTGAGACGAAGTAATATTTGAATTTAATTTCTTGTTTTCAAGTTAGCTTGTTGCCAAAAGACACATTGCAATTTGTCTGCACAATTCCAACGCTATAAATTTTCCTTGCTGACGGCAGCGGTCTAAATTGTAGAACAAATGGTTATTTTCGAATTCAGCTCAAGCATTTTTAGAGATATGTGAACATTTTCGAAGACTTTTTTTGTATTTTCAACGTTTTCAAATTTATAGGTATTTTCCTCTAGTACAGTTGAAGGTTATATTATTAAAATATTTTTCCCAGAGTTTCTAAGTGGGACAATCCTAAATACTATCTCTAGTATGACGTCTCATTTTGCTTTAATTATGAATCATCAGCTACATCTATTTAAATTGTGAAAAAGAATGATCGTAAACATCGGCCAGAAAAACTTTCTCAAACTGTTCTTATTCTCGCCGGTATTACAGAAGAATCTTGATTCGAGGCCATATTTTTAAAAAGCAAAGAGCAACGCTATCCCGAGCACATTAATTTAATCTTACCTATCTAACGTCGGAAAAGTTTAAATTGCACTCTGCTGTCGTAATTCATCAGACTTGAAAAGTTTTGAAGGAAATTGCACTTAGTACGTCTCTAGAAAATCTCACATCTGCTTTAATTTAAATGCTTAAACGCCTCAAGTTTGCTGAGCAGAGTTCATAATGCTTAAAGGAAATTAGAAGGAAACTTCCTGAAACATGCGAACGTCTCAATGAATACCACATGAGTTACAGTCCTAGAAATAGAGATGTTTTCAAAAGTAACAAAGACAAGAGAATTCTAAGAGCGGGCCCACACCTTTGTCTAAACTATCGCATAACGATTGTCGATTGTTTCTTCGCAATTATAATTCAACTGTTTAGTCGCACAACTGAAAATCCCATAGGAATCAAAACGAGATTAAACAGTTGTGCGATAGTTTCGTTTCAGATAGGCGCTCGCTTTAAAGACACAGAAATGCTCGTAATATCAAAGACTTCTTCGGTTATACATAAACGGGTAACTTGCATTTGTGTCTGTTTTAATATTAAAATGAATGTTTTATGATACTGCAACGTTGTCTAAAATGTAAAGGGTTTTATACCTTTTATGTTATTTTACTGAAACTTTTTTAAATCCTTTTGTAACTACGCAATGAATCCTTATATTTTAACGGATATTTTACCTTGCATAAAAAGCTGAAATGTCGAGTGTTTTAAAATTTAAAAACGTTGAATGTAAACCGGTATAAATTTGAAAAATTGTTTATTCTGCCTTTGTAATTGCCAGCGGGATTTACTTGCAACTCTCCATGTTTTAGTTCTTTTTATTTTTTTAGTAGTCAGCTTGATTTATTACGATTCGTTTAAATTCATATTATGTATCTAAAAAATACAGCTCTTAAAGATTGTAATTAAGGTATTTTTATATAATTTCACATTTGATCATTTAGTCATTTATTTGTACACTAGCTGTTCCCGTGCGAATTCATCCGCATAAAATTATAAAAGTTTTATTTTGTTTACGTTTGTCAAATTATCAATTGCAAATGTCAAAATGCCATGACATGATGACAAACCATGGCAACCTTGCTTCCTTGATGTTGGCAGCAACTTATGGTCTCTTTCCCACATTAGGGTTTTTATCCAAAATATTAACCCCGTAGGTTTAATGGCGCGAAAACATATAGCCTAAAGCGTGACGTAAGTGTAGGGCTTTTTATTAAAAAATAAATTATTCAAAAATATGCTGTAATTGCTGACATCTTATGCAACAAAGAAGTGTGTGTTTACGCTTTATTATAATAGTATAGATTTACACTGCTTTTTTAAGTGGTGACATAAAACGATATTTACAAACATTAGTAATGGAACTAAACATATTCTTTCAACTGAATTACGTAATCGTCAATGTGAATATTTAAAGGTATTTTGTGCAAATATTTTAGCTATAAATCCTATGTATCTAGTTACATATGCGATTATTCCGGTGACAGGAAACTTGCCTGGAATAGCGCCGATAGTGGTTATTAGCACTGGTTAGACGAGCTACGAATTATGAATAGCCCTCTAAAGCATATAATGGCAAGGTATATATTATTACTACCTTTAATACACTGAGATAGCAAAACAATACACTAGCTTCCGCCCGCGACTTCTTATGCGTGATATATAAAAAAAACAGGTATTTTATGTGTTCTACCAGACTATCTTCTACATTTATGTCAAATTTCATCGAGATCCCTTCAGCAATTTAGACTATAAACTCTAACATCCAACGATTCTATGTAACCTTTCGTATTTATAATAATAAGATAATTTCTTTGTTCTTGTATTATACGAGTAATTTTAGTAAAACCTAGGTGAGAAAAGTTGAACACCATTTGAAACTTACTATAATTAAATTAAAATAAAAGTTAAATTTATTTCACATAACTGTAACTCTACTTAAACTATTAATAATTTATGTGAAACTGTTACTTGCCTCAACCGACTGTGTATTTTGTGGACGAAGTTAAACAGAAAATAAGTTCCCGAGTGCAGCGTAAGAGGCGGGCCCTCGGCTCATATATTTTAAGAACGTCCTGATAAGAATATGCACTTGCTATTGCCACGAAATTAAAATATTATTTTATGTTAACATAGGTAATAAAGGTACATTATAACTTGCATCGAATTGTATCATAGAATTTAGGCTTACAGCGTCTTAAGACATTAACCATGCTTGTATTGATACAAAAATGTGTATTGGTTTTTTATTATCAAGGTCAAATCTCTACAAATAATTTAAAAAGGAAATATATGTTTGGATCTTAGTATGTATTGTAAAAACTCAGAAACTACTCGGCCGATTTCAAAAGCTATGTTATCAATGAGTAACATAGGCTTCATTTTTCTATTTTTTTTTAATTCCACTCGGAGAAAATCCCTAGCAACAACTAGTAATCAATAACGATATATCGACATTTATCCCTAAACGACCAATAAGAGTTACAATAAAAATAAAACATTCGACAAAAAAACGATTAAATTTACCCAAATAGTCCTTTATACACCAATGAGAAAGTTAATACAGATAGAATTATCTCCAACAAAACGACATTCTGTACTTTTAAAGCAAATTTTCTTGGAAGACGGCATTTGCGTGAGACTAAGTAATTTCCTCTCGACCGTTACCGCTCTAACTACCTCCGGCTTCCTGCGCGCGTAAAAGCCTTTTCATTTGTGGATTCACTTTTCATTAATTTCTGATTTATTTTAATGAAATGTCTGACATTACTTAATGATTCGAATATATTTGTAACCTTTTACATCTATCTTACTTCTTACTATAAATGCGAAAGTTTAGATGGATGGATGTTTGTTAGAGTTTGTAGGATAAACTGCAGACCAGATGTCGATGAAATTTGGCATAGATGTAGAGGATAGTCTGGACGAACACGTAGGCTACTTAGTTTTGTTTTTAGTTTGATGCTGAGGGAATCGCGGGCGAAAGCTCGTTATGTCAAAAATGTTACTATCATATTTTTGCACATCTTACTAATGTAAATGCTAAAATTTGGATGGACGGATGGTTGTTATTTATTATGAATCTCCACAATCTTAACGGATCTCGATGACATTTTGACACAAATATACAACATAATATGGAAGAAGAACTAGGTTAATTATTAAGTTTTTTTTAATTCCGCTCGAACGGTGTTGCGGGCGACAGCTAACATTTGTGTAACAGCCTTGGAAAACACATTTAATATTATTACTACTCGATTTTGGGAAATCTATATTCGGTAGTAAATGCACGATTCTAGCAGAGTTTTGCGCTTTTACGTCTATTTTTTTTTCCACATTTTTGCCACGCGTTCGTAAAACAACACATTGAAATTCCAACGCTTTCGGAGTACGTGACATTCAAACAAATGTGTTTTAGTTAGAGCAACACTGTGAACGTGATAAGTCCCTTTAGAATATTACTAGAAATAGCTTTGTTAGAGTTAATTCTATGCCAGAAACAAAATTAAGACCTTAGCACGTTTAAATTACTTCAACAAAGATTTCGCTGACAATTTTTGAATTATACGTTAATTTGTGCTTGACTTTTTTTAAATATGTTACATATTGTTTACTATTAATATTTAAACGCATATTTTAACTTTTTTTAAAATTACTGTCGATTTTAAAATTCAAATCACAATAACGTAAACTAAATTTAAAAATCAACAGTAAGCTTTTACTTTCTATACCTATAATGTATGGACAAATTAAAATAACTTATTCCATTAAATAAAAGTACGTTACTAGTCTACTTCTATACATAAATGGAATTAAAAAAAAAACTAAGATTGATAAAAATGTAGTAATATTACGTCAATTGTTTATTCCAAAACTAGAAGCAATTATTGAACGATCTCTAATGAAAGTCGTAAATTTCGTTCGCCAGATTCTCACCGCGTCGTAAATCTGCGAACAATTCGACATTTGTCTCTATTCCCGATGGTGCAGTTATATATTATTATCCATCGCACAATCAATTTAATTTACCAACCTGTTTCCAGATGGTTAACCTTTTTATCAATAAACTCAAATTGTATTCAATTGTTGCGTTAGGATTTAACTGTGGGCTTCCTACAACACTAGTATGACTTCTTAAGCCCAGCAACATAGACACAAACAGATGGGCTGTTGGATTAAAAAATACACCTGTAGGGATTGTATCTGTCAGTAAATTGTATTAGAGCTAGCAAGAAAATTTTCAAAAAATTTGCATGAGATTTGTTAGTGTACAAATCGAATACAAAGTCAACAATTGCAAATACTTTCTTGCAAATTTTCGTGCTTGATCCCCAGTTCTAAGATTTTCATATACACTTATATTTAATGATTAAAATTAATTTACAAAGCGAAGATAAACATTTACGTAATTGAAATTTGTAAAGTTTGTGTGAACTTAAATAAGTTAATTAAATACTCAGTCTGAAAATAAATAAAGATAAATAAATTGAAGGAGTATTATAGAAGTCATATATTCTATTTAATTCTGTCTAGTAGTATAAATGCAAATATTAAGGACTCCAGACTATAAAGCAATAGGTGTATTTGTACAAAATACACGAAAAACAAAACAAAATGCACTAAAAACAAAACAAAATACACCAAAAACAAAATATTCTCAAAAAAACAGTACACTAAA
>NW_013526915.1:572850-680419 GCF_000836215.1 Papilio polytes | reverse complement strand
GCGGGTAGTTGCTTTTAACTATTTTTAAACAATATTTTATCTCGAACAAGATCACTGTGATGTTTGCACTTTGGCAGCCGGAAACGGAAGTGTAATCTTAAATAAATTAATTAAATACTCAGTGTGAAAATAAATAAAGATAAATAAATTGAAGGAGTATTATAGAAGTCATATATTTTCTTTAATTCTGTCTAGTATTGAAGTATAAATGCAAATATTAAGGACTCCAGACTATCAAGCAATAGGTGTATTTGTACAAAATTACTTCTTAATGTAATAACAGCTGTACAAAATGGGTAAACATAAAGGCGAATGGAAACATTATATTTACTTTAGTTGAATAAACTTTGTGAATTTATTTGTTTACTTCGTTTACCTGAGATGTTTTCGGTAGCGTACAGTCGCGTTTTCGTACACAAACACAAACATTAGAGTTTAATGTACGTAGAACGTTAATTAAAGACAAGATTGTATCAAGACACCTGAACAAAGTTAAGGTACTCGAGACAATAATTGCCTACACTGCAATTAATATTAATTACTAATTTGTGTAATGGAATTGTTACTAATTAATAATTAGGTAACTAATTTATTTAAAATTTAATCTATTTCGTCTAAAAGATATTAAAGTTGTACTAAAAATAAATAGAGGTTATTTTTAAAACCAAAACTATTATTATTAATAACCCTTAAAAAGGTTTTATGAAATCTTTTCAAAATTTAATAGAGAACATAATTTCTCAAGAATTATATGAACCTTGAAAAATTAAATGTATGCAACGTTAATCTAAAACCACAGATGATTAAACTCAGAACATTCACTTTATATTCCTGTTAAAAAGAACTCTGTTCTGTGTTAAAATAATAATTAAAAAAAAACTCTCTCGCTTCTGCATTAATTTCCCCAAAGTATTTAAGTTAACAGCGGCAAGAGAAACTAGCGGAAAATACTTTCTTTTTTAACTTTATCTTTGGCGGTTTTACGAGATAACTAGAACAGAATTTGGATTTTTTCATGAAACAAAACCTATTACGAACTTACAAGAGTAATTTTACAATACTATTAAAGCTATTTAAAAACGCACGTATAAGTGATACATAAGTGCGTGCATTTCATTGTGACAATAGAATTCATAGATTAGTTAAGCGACCGATTATACCAATACTGTACAGTGTACAGTGGTAGTGCCCGCTTTAACATCTTAGCACGAATGGGCCGGCACGCCCGGTGTAATACCACGACCACACAGAAGACGGGCGTGAAGTGGAAGCAGTTCCGTGTTTCGCCTGATGAGTGTGGTGCCGGAGGCCTAATTTAAACCCCTTTGTCTTTACCACCCTTTTCTTATAAGGAGAGGATGGGAACGGGAAGTGGATTTGACGGTGGAGGAGACGCATAGGAAAGGGAAATATCCTCTTTATGTACGTCTCCTCCGTCGGATAAGGGTAGGCAACGCATCTGCAATTGCGGATGTCTATGGGCAGCAGTCGCTTCACTATTCTGGCGGATTCAGGTGGCCGCTTGCTCGTTTGTCACCTTATGATATAAAAAAACACTGAAATAAGGTTTCCTTCTAAATAACTGTAGGCATATTAACATAACAGAGTCGCGTGACTAGGAGCACAGCGCTTAATACATCGCAGTACAACTAGTAATCTAGATGAGCAATCAAGATACCATTGCAAACATTGAATTAATGTTTTCCGTACAACGTTACGTATTTTTCACAGCTTGATGAGTTCATTGTATTAAATTACCAACGAACCGCCCAGACTTCGTAAATGCGGTGGAGTAACGAAATACTTATGGCACTTTTTCGAACTCTAAACAGTATGTCTTGCCTCTACCTGCGCAACTCGTAAACCCTTATTCAATGCCTACTTTAGATTTATACGTCACTCAAGTTTAAATACACATACAATCAAAAATCGTTATATGTTAACATAGTAAATGTCATACAAAAACGTTCCTCGTAAATAATTAAATTGTAAACTGTACTATTGATTGATAATTTTAATTAATAAGAAAAGATTTTTTGAAGTGGTACAAATTTTGTAAAAACTTCCATCGACAGTAAAAAAAAATTAATATTTGGTTTCAATGACAATTTATATCAGCTCGTGTAAAATGTTCTTGGTGTTTCGAACGGATTAATCGTTCTCGTAAATTTCAGAATAAAATTAAACCGATAAATCTCAGGCTTGGTAATAATTTATCTTTTACAGATAATCGATATTAATTAAAAGAAATCTGTCAAGGAACATTTGCAAAAGTTTTATTTTTTAATGTTTGTTTTTAATTTTTTATGTTTATTTTTTATCAAATACAGTGATTTAAATTACACCCACTTTATTGATAAATTTATATGAAAGTTGGAACCAACATATAGTTGTGAATATCCAATATGATTGGAATAATTTCCAATTCCAATTTCCGAAAAAAAAATGCTGTTTGATGTTTTTTTTTTTCATTGATAACTTTTTATTTTAATAAGGAAATATATTAACAGAATATGGCAAATGTTGTTGGGTATGTGAAGCATATATTTACATATTGCACGTTTCAAATATTTCTCTAGAGTTTCATTGAAAGGCATACGATCAAAGGGAGATTTAAATATGTCAACACGAATATTGACTTTGGCAAGAATTTCCTTCCAAGAACTATTTACCCGTAATTCAGATATGAAATACTACTTCTAAACTGACATTACAAACTTCGCATATGTACACCAAAATTATAATAAAATAAGACGTTGTTTAATTAAAGGCACAATTAATAAAACTTTTACACACTATTGACAAATACTGCTACAATTTCATAAACGTAAATATACACCTTGGTATGTAACTTTAATATTATCTACAACTTTATTTATAATTATTACAAAACAATTGAAAAGCGTTTACAATTAAAATTAAAATGTACTACAGATAAATCTTACTAATATTATAAATGCGAAAGTTTAAATGGATGGATGGATGTTTGTTAGAGTTTGAGATCTCGATGAAATATGGCACAGATGTAGAAAATGTAAGGAAGAACACAGAGGTTATTTGCTTTTGTTTTTTTTTTTCTGCGCGGACGGAATCGCGGACGAAAGCTAGTAATTTCATAATTTTTATTTTACCACTAACTATTGTTAAAAAAATTACGCTTGTATAAAAGATCCTTCTCGAATATCAAATTAAATTTGCCGACAAAATAAACTCTAAAAGCTCAGCATTCGAATACTTCTTAATTGCAATTTCTCTTGCAGTTTTCAAAGTGTTTTCGAGTTAAGAAACTTAGCACGGAAGTATCTTGTTCCATTCCATATGTTTTGCAACTTTTCCCTACAAATATAAATTATTTTTCTACATTACGTTACTTATTTATAACTAGCTGCTGCTTGGTTCTTCGTCCACGTAAAATTTAAAAATATAGCCTATGTTACAAAGCGATAACGTAGCTTTCTAACGGTAAAAGAATTTTTGAAATCGGCAAAGTAGCTTTTGAATTATTTCAATACATAAAAAAATACAAATCTTCCTTCTAATATAGATTTTGTGTACTCGCCGATGCGGACGCTACGAGAGGAGGATAAGATAGGGGAGATGATGATATCTTTTGCATATTATGAATGTAGCTTTTTCTTCGTAAAAAATAACTTTGTGATTTACGTTTTACAACTTTAATCCTTTTTCGTATCTATATTGGTGAAATATCGAAGATTTATCGTCTTAAAGCTTTGTCATTTAAATCCGATAGAAGCGAGCCAAGGCAATAGTTTAAACAGGAAATTTGAAAGCGGCTACCAAACCGAATTCCGAAATCCGCTTAGTCTCGACCCCGGCTTCCTTTTCACTTCAATTGATCCTGATGTCTATATAAACGTAGCGTTTAAGATTATAGAAACAACGACGTTACTTCAAAGTGTTATGATAATTGAAAAAAAAATTAAAAAGAAATGTCTTTAACTTTGGGTTGATAAAAAATTATCGTTGTTATTAACATAACTATACGCGTCTAGCTACGTCTACGATCATACTAATATTATAAATACGAAAGTTTAGATGGATAGATGAATGGATGGATCTTTGCTTGAGTTGATAGAATAAACTGCTGAACGGATCGTGATAAAATTTGGCACAGATGCAGATGAAGAGAACACAGTCACAGTCTGGAAGAACACATAGGTTACTATTTTTTTTAATTTCACGCAAAGGGAGTTGCGGGCAAAAGCTAGTACAATGTTATAAATGCGAAAGTTTAGAAGAACGGATGTTTGTTAGAATTTGTATTAACGGCTGTAAGCAGCGGATGTAAGCATAGTCTAGAAGAAAACATAGGCTATTTATTCTTGTTTTATTTTTTAATTCCACGCGGACGGAGTCGTGGCCGAAAGCTAGTTTTCTATAAATTAAATTTATAAAAGCATCGACACCATATTCATATTAAATTATTTCTCCAAATCATCGTAAGAAAACCAAGACAATTAGGCATTTTTTAACACTTATATGAAGTCCATATACCCAGTAGTGGCCTTTCCGGGTGTAGCCTTGCGTAACGAATACTTTTTACACAGAGCTTTATACAAGGAATAAAGTGTGAAAAATCCGCTCAGCGTCAGTAAATCAGTGTTAATGGCTGCGTGTACCAAGGAACATGACACTGCACTTTTACACAACTAAATCTATTTAGAATGCTTAAGAAAAACTTATTTGAAATTTTACTTAGATTAAAAGTACAACAGAATGCTATTATCGTATTTTTGTCTAAGAGAGGTTAGGTGTGAGAGATTATATTACACATGACTTCATCTTCACTTCATTCTTGTTCAGAATATCATAGTCAAGCTTAATTGTATTCTCAATTAGAATTCATATATTCAAATTAAAGCAAAAAGAGTAATCTTAATTCTTGATATAAATTTCAAAATAAATTGATATACGTTATTAAAACTCATGGAAGTCGAATCGTGTTTCTTATAATGTGTGCTTCGATAATATGAAAGATCAAACATTAACATTTTGCGTGTATTATAACACAATTTGTTCTTTGTAACGATAATAGGGCCGTAAGCTGAGACGTAAAGACGTTTTTTTATCATTCCAACTGACAAGGTGAGTTTATAGGATATCTAAGGGTGTCGAATTGTTTTGTTTATTTTGACTCTGTTAGTCTTTTACCCTAAACGTTTATCTTTTATCATGTAGTATATTTTTTTGTCGTACATTTTTCATTTTGCAATTACTTCCGTGATTAATTTTGTTTCTTCTTCGTACGTTACAGAGTCGCAAATATTAAATCCTCTAAGTGGCAACTTTTAACTATATTATTGAAAAAAAAAATAGCTTAATGTAACGTTTCTAATTAAATAAGTTAACCTATATATTGACAATATTTAATTGATAAAGAGAAATGGATGTAATAGAATTGTTAAACTATTTTTCTACTTGATATTGAAAGCGTAATAAAATTATTTTCCCGTAACTGACTTTATTATTCTGGTCTTTTAAGGTGAATGGAATGGCCGGTCATAAATCCACGACCGTGCCTCGACCATATGTTCCGCAATTTATCAACTAGCGAGAAAAATCTATCGCTTTCCACGGAAATTTTAATTTCAACGCTGCCATCATAAATTTAATAATTAATAAATCTGTACCAGCTATACTCGACTCTACAACTTTCATTTATTAATTATCAAAGTTCGATACACAGCTTATGCTAGGAAAGCTTTGTGTAGACTTTTTTTAAAGTTATAATTATTAACTACGGACTAGGTAATAGAATACTAGAACAAACTATTAAAAAGGCTACTTTATTTAACAGCGTTCGCCAGCGACTTCGTCCGCGTGGAATATGAAAACAAAAGCAAGTAGCTTATGTATTCTTTCAGACTATACTTACTCTACATCTATGCCAAATTTCATCGAGATCCGTTTAGCCGTTTAGGCTACAAACTCTAACAGACATCCATCCATCGAAACTTTCGCATTTATAACATTAGTATGAAGTATGATTAAGTGCTCAGTTAAGTTTGGGACCATTAAATTTGTTGGTCAGTATGAAAGAAAACAGGATTCCTTTATCCCAGCACTGGTTTAATTCACTTTTCATCCAGCGCAGTGCTGGGTAATGAATTGCGTCCGTCTCGGTGCCAACTTTTGTTTTTTGTAAAAGCTGACTTAGTAATTACGTTTGTCGTCCTCTTTTGCCTAATTCGTAATTAAGATGAACATAACAAATGTTTATTTTGCGTTACGTGGCTAATTTTTTGTTTTTGGAGCAAACAAAAAAGTCCTTTATTCCATTATTTATTTTATTTTCATTTTAGCTTGTTGACAATATCGCTGTTTTGTCATATTAAATTTACATTAAGGGATTTCCTTAGTGACACTTTAACGATTCTGTGTTTATATCGTAATTTATTGATTAAATATCTACCTTTTTAGGTTTCATGCGAAGGAATTTTTACTCAGAACATATTTATTCGAAACCGTTCAGTGCTGCGTATCGTACGTGACATTTACAAATATGTGCTTTTAGTATATTTTCTAACATAAAAAATGTTTCAACATTTTTACTTGCCTTTAGTAAACTAAGAAATCACTTAGTGTTTTACTCTTATTACTCTTGGAAGTAAATTTACTTAAAGATTTTTTGTAACAAAGTGCTTCTTTATATGACTAGCTATCGTCTACGACACCGTTCGTATTGAATTAAAAAACTTTATTAGTAGTTAATATTTTCTTCCAGACGTCATAAATGTTTGCCAAACTTCTTTTCTAATCCATTTTAATTTATTTTATTTTAAAAAACATAATAAAGGATAATATTATAATCAACCTGTAGATAAAATCTTATTTTAATATTATAAATGCGAAAGTTTAGATGGATGGATGGATGTTTGTTAGAGTTTGTAGCCTAAACTGCTGAAAGGATATCGATAAAATTTGGTATAGATGTACAGGATAGTCTGGAAGAACACGTAGACTACTCACTTATGTTTTCTTTCCATGCGGACGGAGTCGCAGAAGAAAACTAGTAAACCCATATACCAGAGTATTTCATAAAATGTTTTAGTAAAGCTATGTTATATTTATGCTACATTGTTATAGGTATATTTATTAATGGTATTAATTAATTTTAGCTTTTTTATACAATATACCTGATCGTGTCTGCTAGTTGGTTACAATAAATTCCATTTTAAGCAAGACATAATTGACAGGGGTACATCCCTTGTCAAATTAGATAGTAGACAAGGTGAATTTTTGATAAGCAGTTTGTCCATCATTCGTAATTATTACCTTGATGTGACATTTAATGGTTGGTCTTAAATTATTCGCTCACTGTAACTTACTTTTATTTTATAAATTCGGTATTTTTTGTATATCTCTAACGGCCGGTCTCAATAACGCATCCTGGATCGAGAGATCGCTTCAATCGAGAAATAAAACGATCTGCTGGTTGATCACTAACCGGTGTCTCAATAACATCGGATAGCAAACATCAACCGATTTTCAAAATGGATCAGCGGGATCGATGTACTATGTGAAGTTCCCTCCTGGCGTTCCATTTCAAGCAGATGTCATTATGACTGTGTTGTAAACCTATTGATGAATTTAAGAAAATATGCACATTTTTGGGTTTTGACGTACTAACTGATTATTTATTTGTTACGTACTTTACGAATAAAACGTGTTTCAACATTTTCCAAGCAAATTGTCAACAATCAATATTCCCTTTTCGGAATTTTGGTAGCGGTACGAGATCGTAATCAGAGGAATAAATTGTCTGTCAATGTCATTTGACATCAGTTGTCAATTTTATTTACATCAGCTATTAATTTGAAATTTATATAGCTTCTATTCGTGTTTTTTGATAAACAACTAAATATTCACCATCGAAAGTGTAAGTGCAATGGTATGTACAATTTTATTGAGTTCTAACATGTTTTTACTTTCTATACTTTTATTCAATGAACTTCCCCCGTGAAGACGCTTCAATTCGCGCCTAATTTGTATAAACCCTTTACATAGTAATTTCTTATTATTTCCAGACCTCAAGCAAGCCTCTTACGAAAGAGGACACGAAAACACTGCTTTCGTTCATTGAAAGCAGTAAAATTAAATTGACTTGATGTTTGACTAATGCTACCACGAATAAATTGAAAAATGAAGAGTGGAGACGGATAAGCGAAAAATTCAATGTTTGTTGTTGTTTGTTTACTTTATTGTACTACTATTTTTGTAATAATTAAAACTTTATTTTTGTAACAAATATAAAAACAGTATTCTTGTAATAAATATAAAAGCTTGATTTTAGCAAAGTTTTTTATTTGAAATACTACCATCGCCCTGAATGCATTTCTTCTTCGTCCCAGTCTGAAAGTTGCTCTAACACCTCCGAATCACTTTCACCATCAGCTATCACTATACGGCAACAAGCCAACCATTTTTTAATCTCAAAATAAATAAGTAGAATCTTCCGATTTCCATAGATTGTAAAATAAAGATTGAGAGATTTGTCAAAATTCCAAAAACGTTTATTGAAACACTACAACTGTCACTTTCAAACAGAGGGCGATCCGAAAAGTGTTAGAAATCAGATTTTTCCCTCCAATAGATTAGTCATGTTTTTAGATCGAATTTCTATCGTTCGGTCGTTTATTGAGACAGTATTTCAAAAGATTAGGGTACGGATTGGGATTTTCGATTGATAAAATTGCATATTGAGACCGGCCGTAAGTCTATCATCAAGCATCTATGTATATCCTCTAACATAATTAAACACGAAAAACCAAGAAAAGCGAAGGATAACAAGATAATAAGCCGCTTTATGTTATTTTCAAAGACGCTAGGAAACGTACAACGGCCACCGTGATTCGTGAAAATAATATGAACATAGACATACTTATTTGCAATAATTAGCCCACTTTTAAAAATCAGAAGGAATAAAAAGCGACATTTCTAGCTATCTTTCATACCAAATACACTTCCACTGTACAGTTTACAGACATACGTGTTCCGTCTTATTGATTTCGCTCACAGAAACCACCTGAGTCCCGCAGTTCACATCGATAGTAAACTACTTTGTACTGTAAGTACTAGGTTGGCTTTATGCAAATACTGATAAAATCTAACGTCGTCATGCAAGCTGCTTAGAATGTTCGTCGCAAAACTTTGAAAGCTCCGTATACATGTACACGTTTCAGTTATTTTCCTCGAGCAAATAAAACGAACGGTGTGACTTGGAAAATTTCTTAAGTGAAATTCCATGACATGTTTCCTACATTTATAAAACTTTTATATTCAGACAAGTATTATTATGTTCTGATGGAGTAAGGAACTGAATGAAAAAAGTTACAATCTTAGCAAAACCGAATGACATTTGGTTAGTGGCTAAGAAACACAGTAATTGGTACCAAACAATTGCAATATTAATAACCAAAACTTACTCGTATATCCATTTTTAAATCACATCATATTCGAATACGACTCTTTTTATTCTTGCTATTAAAAAATTAATTCACGTAAACAATTGTTTCCTTCCGTTTATATAATAAAAGAAAAAAAAATCGATCGAACAAAATTTGGTAAAAGTATATTAGCCTATTAGCCTTGATTATTTATTTATATGCGATATGAAACCTTTCAGGGTTTTTTTGGGGTTTACCACATGACTTAGTGAGTACGGTTTAATAAAATAGGCCTATAAATCTATACGCCTGCCGTGACCATGCGTTTGCAATATATCAACTAGTATCAAAATCTATTGGATATTTTATAAATCTATTTTTATTTAGATGTTAAGGTTTGAAATGGAAACCATATTGGTACGAAACCTTTTACAGAAGCGAATTAATTAAATTTATTTTAAAAGTAAAACTTTTATAACCTCTAAAAATGGACAATGAAATTGTAATTTAAAAATATATAACGAACACAAGGCTGTATAAAATATACTAAGATAAGCAATTAAAAGCATCAAGTAACGAACAATTAATTATCATATAATTAAAGGATACTGTAAAAGTAATTAAGCTTTAATAAATTTACTGGGTTTGTTATTTTTATTACTTTGTATTTTCAGGTCAAAGTCCTTAGTCTTAATTACTCTTGGATTATTATGAATTTCCGAATTTCGCTCTTTTGTTAATCTTATTCTTGTGTTTCTAGATTACTATATAAGCCACTAATAATAGTTAGTAACGTAAACTGATACTTATATGGATTAAAAGGTACCTTATTGTATTAAAATACATGTTGCCAATTAAATCTGAAAAAACAATTGCATCTTTGCTTCGTATAATCTTCAAAGATTTTTAAGACTGGTCCGCGACTTCGTTCAAGCAATATTAAAATAAAAAAGATGCCTATAACATGCCCGTCTATGTCAGCTACTCTTTAGTGAAAGTCTGATCGAAATCTTATCTATTTTATTTCCAGAATAAGAATTAATATTCAACTCTGATCTTAGTACTCTAACAAATTAATGAGCAGTATAACTTTAGGTGAAATAACAGCCAAAGTCGTCCGTCTTCGGCGCTACGCCTAATTTTCATCGCTCCCATTTCGTAACCCGAGACATTAACATTTTTCTACAGAAAAGGCAATATCCTTCTGAACTTCGAAGATTAAGGACGAGTTGAAACAATGTTATTCTTAAGCACTGTTTCCTTTTTAATTATTTTTAATGGTTAACTACAGTATAATTGGTAAATAAAAGTATTAGAACTATAATGAAGTAAGCATATAAATATATAAAACTAGCTGTTCCCATGTGACTTCATCCGCATGAAATTATAAAAATTTCATTTCACCGTTCACATGATCAATTGCAATATGACATGATGTCAAACCATGGCAACCTTGCTTCCTTGATGTTGGCAACAACTTATGGTCTCTTTCCCACATCAGGGTTTTTATCCAAAATATTTACCCCTAAGTTTAACGGCGTGAAAATAAATAGCCTAAACCGTGACGTAAGTGTAGGGCTTTTTATAATGACAAGAGTTATTCGAAAATATGCTGTGATTGCTAACATCTTAGACAACAAAGAAATGTGTGTTTACGCATTATTACATTAGTATAGAAGTATAGATTAAATGTAGGATTTAATTTCAATAATAAAATTCTAGAAATTTTGACAGATCCGTTTACCACTGCTGATTATTATGCTACGCTATAAATGGTAAATCAATTATCTCTAACGAAAAAAATCTTGTTAAAGCGTATGTTTTACCTGCTAATTGCTTCATTTGTTGGATCACAGGCGGCGACGTGACTCACGGACAACACGTTCCTGGAATAATAAATACATAATACTGAAACAATGGTTTTTCGTAACAACAATTACTATAGTCATTGTCTACACATGCAGTTAGTTTTCTATGGTAAGGATTAACCATGAAATTCTACTACTAATTTGTATCCAATAGTGTATTCTTGCATAGTATAAGAGATCACAAAATATTATCATTACAGATACATCCATACTAAAAACCCACAGTAATAAGGCATTGTATGCAAGTCAATGTTGGATTTGTAAGACACATAAGTACATTTAGAGCGGGCGCATAACTTTGACTAAACTATCGCTCAATTGTTGTGCGATTGTCCATTGTTTAGCAGCTAATTCATCAGTTTAGTTGCACAACAAAAAATCGAGTGGTATGCGCACTTCCATATAAACTATCAAAGCTCGACCAAACAGTATTGTGATGGTTTAGTTTCAGGTGTGCACACACTGTTAGTATATGACGCACATATTTATATTATGTTTATTGTCCATTCTATTTTAGAGACAATCTTAAACTTTACATCTCTCTTTTATTCTAAAGTTGAGTTATCTAAATTAATAATTTTATCTTTTAAATCTGAAGTCGGCGCAAAGTTATGATTGCGTTTCTCTGTCGTAATTCATCACACTCGAGGAGTATTAAGGGAAATGTTACTGCCGACGTTTTTAGATCATCCGACATCTGGCTTTCATTTAAATGCTTCTTAACTAAGTAAAGTTTTCTTTTAACTTCTTCTACAAATAAATTTGTGTTTTCTTTTGAAGTTTATAAGGAAATAAGGAAGTTGTAACCTTTTAATACTTTTGTATTTTTAAATTGAAATGTGAAATAGATACCTTCTGACCATCTATCCATTCATCAAAACTTTTGCATTTATAATATTAGTGAAATAGTAAGAAGTTAGGAGAAAGATAAGAAAATGGTACCTATTCATGTCTTACCGTTGAAATTCGAAAACATATAGAATAATTTTCTTTTTCTTTTATTGTAGGAGCAAAGTATTTCGCATTGCAGACTTCCGTGATTGATTACTAAAACGATGGATGATCCCGTCCGTAGTCGGGTTTCATTGAACCAGAATTGATTTGTGTTTTTATTTTTGCCTGTCACAAAACACATTCAACATAAACAAACGATACAAATTATAAATGACAACGATTACTCAAAATTGTTATCATGTTTTGGTTTTTATTGTTGTAAATATATTCACAATTTATATTCACACATGCCCATAAACCAATATATTATATATTCTTAAAAGCTATTTTTTTAATCATCATAGTAATATAAATCATACTAATATTAAAAATGTAAAAGTTTAGATGGATAGATGGATGTTTGTTAGAGTTTGTAGCCTAAACTGCTGAACGGATCTTAACGAAATTTGGCATACATGTAGAGGATAGTCTGGAAGATTACATAGGCTACTTATTTTTCTTTTTTTAATTCCACGCGAAAAGAGTCGCGGGCGATAGCTAGTTTATCATAGAAATCATAACATTACAGTTTATTAAAATTTCCACTAACAACGTATTTTATTTTAAATCTTAAATATCTTGAGATAAATTGTAGAAAATGAAAACACTTTTCCTACTAGGCTGAAACAGTAACAAATCAAGACAACCTCTAATGAAAGACATAAATAAAGACGTCAGATTCCCACCGCGTTGTAAATCTCAGGGCAATTCGATATTTGTCTCCGACCGTATTTATTACGTGTCTATTTTCTTCCTAATTTTGCTCAGTAAATATTTTGATGACTACTAGACCTTTTAGAAAATGATTGACATGACGTAATATAAAAATGTCTTAACAGGTTGAATATTTGGAAACTCAATCTGTACAAATCAGTAGAGTAATTTAAATATTTTATAACTCATACTCGTAATATTCCATTTATTTGTAATCCGAGGTTCAAAACATTCAATGGATTATAGCGAAAAATACAAGCAGTGTAAACGCTGTTACCGTGTGAAAGGAAGTAAATGAATATTTTAAAAGGCAATTTCCGTTTATTTTAACAAAAGCAAACTCATTTTCAGAACGTTTTCTATATTGGCGTACGTTGATTTTTTCACGAGTACCGGTAGAAATGTTTATAATTACGATGTCTGTCAAATGTTTTGAATAGTAGAGTTCAAAAACATCTGCGATGATTTTCTAATTAAAATTTTCATAAATGAATTATTAAATATTAGGAAAAATGTTCACATATATTTTAAATTCTATTTTACACGAATGAATGAGTTTGCTTTCTCTTAAATCTTTATTTATCTTTCTCATGAAGTTCACCAGTCGAATCAATAAGTATTCGTCTATTCTTTCGTGACCATGGCTACCGAAGCGTATCTTTTTCAATTTATTCACAACGTCGTCCTTAAAGCCACAGAATTTCCTTTCTAGACAGATTTTAAGGCAAACTTTGGCTATTTAGACGCCATCTTTCGAACTAAACGTATAAGAAAGCGATAAAATATCAGTAATATAATTTTATCATCCACAAAACTAAACAATCTCCCATCCTTAAGTAGTTTGAGAACAATAACAGACAACGTAGAAACTTTCCAAATTAACGCTTCTTCGAAACCTATTTTTTTATTTATGGAAGTTCTTTGTTATATTGAGTGTTGCGGCAGTAATGAGAGAACAAACAACGATATCTGTAAGATGGGATGACTGTTGTCAAAGTTTGCGATGTAACCTTGTTTGTGATAAAAGATACGAGTTACTTGGACCGAATTTGCCAAGCTTCTATAAGCGTGAAAGTTAAGATTACTCAGGAAAATTGTTAAGTTTTGACCACAGTTAAATAATAAAAATACAGATATAAACTAGTTTTTTTCCAGCCTTCAGCTGTGAATAGACTTAAGTAAATCTAAAAATATGTAGATCAAGGGCAGATCTAGACAAGGTGAAAAGATGTGGTGCTGTTAGAGGTGACTGCAAAGAATAAGACAAAGATATAAGCACACAGTAACTGGAAGAGACTAACTAGGTATTATGATCCTATTACAATTACGAGCTAGGTTGAGTAAGAAAAAACACAAGTTATAATCTACTAAAGTTTTTAATATAATAGCTTTAAAGAGAAATTTTCTATCTATAAAATCAAATACGAAAGAAGCATGTATTAAATCTATAAAAACTAGAAAATCTAACGTAATGAGGAGACGCATTTAAAAATACTGCAAATGGAATAAAAGTAAGTGTGTACTGACTGCAACGGGAAACTCAATTCGTTGAACTTACGTAGATAGAACGGAATTTGAAGCGAAAGAAAGAATTTCCATCAGTTTATTCAATTTGAGCGTCTTTGTCCCATTTGCAAGCTGGACGTTTCTACTTTAACAATTGGAAGTCAGGAAGACTGCTTTTTTTATTATATCTTCGTATAAAATTGACAATTGGTACAATTTAAATTTGCTTTTATTATAAATTGTGTAGTACGAACTACATACCTTTATTAGAATCGTTCGATATAAGACTTCGAGAGAATTAAAATAAATTACTTAATCTTAATCACTTAATCACTTGACAACTTTAATGTAACTATTTTTTCTGTAGACAAAATTATATTTATTTTCAGAATAATATAATAACTACCCATATATCATACATTTTAATTAAAGATTTTTTATGTTACAAAACGTAAAAACGTGAAGTAGACTGCAATATAACTGTTACCACTCAGAGTCTCGCCATCATGTCACGTTGTTTAAAGCCGTTGTATTAAAAATGCAATAACGAAACGCTCCTGCACTTCCCCATCTACCCTCATCTGTCAAACCGTTACTTTTTCAGACATCAATCGTTCAACGTACGAGTAAAGTGCATTTGAAAATTCATTTTCAACTAGCTATCGCACGCCACTCCATCCGCATGGAATTAAAATAATACATAAATGAGTAGCCTCTGTGTTTTTCCAGACTGTGCTCTACATTTATGCCAATTTTCATCGAGATCTGTCGTTTATACGGCAAATTCTAACAAACAGCCATTCATCCATCCACACTTTCGCATTTATAATATTAGTAAGAAGTAACATCGATATATTAGGTTAATATTTTATTATTCTTATCTATACAAATGTTATGAAGAGAAAAGATTTGTATGTTTGTATGTATTGAAAAAATTCGAAAACTACTAAAAATTCTTTTACCGTTAGAAAGCTACGTAATCAGTGAGTTAAATAGGTTTTTTGTTTTTTTTTATTAATTCCACGTGAGCCAATGACAAATAAAATCTCGAGATATCAATTATCATTTATGCAACACGCATGTCAAGTTAGCGTAATTTTGTTTGAAAATATTTTTTCTCTTTGCCCAGCTTATTTTCAATTCTTCCGCTGCCGAAGAAATTGATTATTCAAAATCTTCAGGGAAATTAATACGGAGAGTTACGGTGAAGTTTTACATCGTTGTTATTTCGAAAAGGATAGAATAATACCTTTTTGTTCAAAGAATATTTTAATTTTTCCACATTCAATATGCGCATTGAATGATAAAGTTTGTTTAATGATTTTGTAAAGAAGTCAGTTACTTTTGAAATTGTAAAATATGTTTTCTTAACACTTTTTTGTTCATAATTAAATCTATTTAGCCTATTGATTTTTTAAGAGAAGGGGGTAAATGAGCTGGATTAACGAAGTGATCATCAACGCTTATGGACGCTTAAAATATAGATTGAATATTACTGAATTTCATTGTATTAAAAATAAAATATGTTTCAATAGAAATATTGAAATTTCTTTTTATCCTTTACCCTTAATTCGATCGTACCCAGTGTGATAAACAATTAATTAACAAAATACCTACTAAACTACTTTGACTTCTTACTTTGAGAAAAATACACGAGACTGTGATTTTAGTGTGTTGGTAACATATTTTTTTGCTACAACAAAAACTTAGTCGAATTAAGCATTAATCTTTTTAAAACATCACAAACTATTTTGATACTTCCAACTAAAATTCCTTAACAAAGTTTTAGCAATTTTCATTCCGTAGACGAGGTTTTTTTAGTAATCTAGTAAGAATTGCTGTTAAAAAGAAAATTAAGCCCGACGCTGGAAAAACGTAATCCTATTCCGCTTCGACATTGTCTACAACCTGACGATACCTTTTTGTTATAGTGTGGTCCAGGAAGAAAATAATTTCCTCTTGTCGCTAAACAATTAAAACTAAAGTTACTTACAAGGAAATTAAATTAGATATGACAATAATTATTATTATATAAATAACGCGAACTTGTCCACGTGAAATTAAAAAATAACAGAAAACATAGCCTGTGTTACTCAGTTGTAACGTAGCTTTTTTTTGTAAAAGAAATTTTGAAAGTCCCAATAGTTTTTGAGTTATTTCAATACATACATAAATACTAATCTTTCCTGTTTATATTATTACTATAGACAATTATTCAGAATAATTAAGCGAAAGCTAGATTTGATGGCCTCATATTGTTTTATTATTATGTACAGGTTTTAACCGGCTAAAAATAATCCGAATTGAGGACAAAAGGCAATAATATTAAAAGTACCTATACAAAGAATCCACCTTTTTCATATCTTCAATATAATGTTATCATCCTCCTTATGTATAAGTTAATAAGATAATCAAAAAGGTTTACGCGTTCGACTGTAGATTGTACTTTATACCCTCTATTTGATTGATTTAATTATTATCTATCTTTATATATCTTTTACTTTAGTTATCTTTGAACCTTCCTATTATATCTTATTTTTGTCTCCCTTTTATGTCAATCTTTCGTATCCTTTACACAACGAAAATAAGATTTACTTGTTTATTTTTCTCTCTGCAGTACCTCAAAGTGACTATAAATTAACCTTTTTTTACTTCAGAGGTAATGAACTTTAATGAAGAATGCCCAAGCGACATCTGTCTGGTTTTTCTCTCAACGACGAATTTACCAAGTAACATTTATTCTGTGGACAATAAGAGCTGAAGCTATAGTACAAACGATTGATATTTTATTCAGATGGTCCGCGTTGGGATCTCAACAAAGTCAAAAGCGAACCACGAACGTTAGAAATTTTCAAAGGAATTGTAAATGAATTTTAGTTATCTCAAAACATTTAATGTCATAGGTCATTTTAATAAAGGACATAAACAATCTAAAAATTAAAATATAGTATTAAATGTGAATATTAAAAAGTAATTTAATTAAACTAACATTAATATTATAATAAAAGCTTGTCAAAATAAACAAAGGCAACGAGTCTAAATGCATGTCATTAACATGCAGCAAAAATTGAGACTGTTTATTCACTTGTTTTATTTAAAAAAATAATACTTTAACCGAATATTCATCATAATAAATGTGTACTTTTAATTATTCCTCTATCGAATAAAGTTCGTAAAATTAGACTATCAAATACATAAAGACTAATTTCTCATAAAGACAGTTGCTATTTGCTAGCACAATACATTCGCAGACAATAAATCCCGCAGTGCCAACGACGGTGGTTTTCAAAATGCCGAATGAATATTTAATATCGCATCCCGGTTTAATGCTTACTTCGTTTTAAAAGAACGTGAAAATATGTTTTCACAAGAACTAAAATTAAATGTGTACTAAAAAAAAACTTTTCAAACATAGTTTGTACTTCTAACAGCACACATTTAAAATACATAAATGCTGGAATATACATACCATTAGCTGGCTTTATTGGCACGTGCCAGCTACAGGCTACACGATAACTGACATGCCAGTTCCTGGCACGTTTACAAGCACCCTGACATCAAATCTTTACCTAACCGTGAAATATAAATATATTCCTCTATTTTTTTAAGATAATGCAAGGAACATCGGTATTTTTATTATTTTTTCTGTGCAAACTCAGAGTTCCCTTTTAAAGATAAAAAGCGCAGACTCGGGGTGACCGCATTTGATATTCAATTGTTTTAGGATCCCACATGCACGTCTGTCGGCATATTACGTTCATATCTGTTTTCAACATTGTCGCACATTCCTTAATTTCTTTTCGTGATTCAAAGAGCGAAGCAATCGTGATTTACAAAGATTGTATGTATGTAAATACCTACTATTCTATTATATTAATAGAAATAGAAAAAGTGACATAAACTGTGATAGATAAAAATAAGATTTTAATGTAAATTTATGTCTAACTTAAAAATAAAGAAATACACAGGTTCCTAACCTAAAATGTGTTAGGGGAACAAGAGGGCGGCACGAAGCCGTCATAAAAAAATTCCGTCATCACATTGCAGTAGTTAATGTAGGATAAATGTTATTCATACAGCATTCATTGGTCCCTGAGGTAGATTTAATGTATATTTAATTAGTCTAGAACAACTCCAAACAAAGAGGGGACGAGTTAAATTTAATGTGCTTAAACAATGTTGGCTGGACTGCGAGTTATCTAAGATTGCTTTAACAGTAAAGAATCGCTCCTTTTGTTTAGCTGCGAGAAACGTACGTGACTAATCTGAAAGGGACAGAGTCCTAATCCAAATTCATTAGGCGATAAAAATAAATCCTCTTAAGTAGAGTAGAAAACATCTTTCTGTTAAATTGTACACTTTCTTATGTTTCGAAGGAGTTTTAATTTGAACCCTGTTTTCTATGTAACGTAATGAATTTTAATATAAACCTGCACAGCACTGTCGCTATGGTAACAGACTTCAATCTTTTGATTTTTCTAATCTTTGTTGTTCTGCATATATAAATTTATATGAAGCAGTTCTTTATTTATTAATTTAACTAGCTTTCGCCAGCGACTACGTCCGCGTGGAATTAAAAAAACAAAAATGAGTAGCCTATGTGTGCTTCCAGACTATCCTCTATATGTATACCAAATTTCATCGAAATTCATTCAGCCGTTTAGGCTACAAACTCTAACAAACATCCATCCATCCATCCATCTAAACTTCTACATTTATATTATGAGTATGAAGTATGATATGAAGTATAATTAAAATGTTAATTACATTTAAATTCTCATTACCTTAAAATAGTATTCGGGAGAAAAGGAATTGAACTTTAAATTTTGAGATTTCGCTGAATAGAGTATTTTTAGTATTACTACCCACAGTAAGTCTAGACAATAATAACATTAATGCTTGTTCTCTAGAATAGGTAGTCTAGTAGACGCAACGAGGTTTTAAAGATTTCTCAGGATTTTAGAAACATTGTCTTCTGATATTACAGACATATTCAAGCTGGTAATTAAAAGTGCAAGTAATAAATACCTTTGTAGAAAAAACCAACTGTTGGTTACTTACTAAAAACATATTGCCGAAACTCTAATAATTAGTTTATACACTTTAACAAATTTGTAACTAACCCTTTTATTTAATAAGTCAACGTTTTCTTTTTATTAAAATTTATTAAAAATTAAACAAAAAAACGTGAAACGTAAAAATTCTATTAACTCGCATAAACGACGATTTACGAGCGTAAATTCGGCTGTATCCAATGTACGCTCAACGTATCGCGCCATAAATATCGTTCCAATGGCGTTTACTAACATTAGTGTTCGATCGGCAGTGCGAGAGTTTAGCTTGAATAACGCAAGTGATGTAGTGTGCACCTATCCTAATACGTTGATAAACTAACGTAACATTAAGGTGAGTACTGACCAAATTTACAGGCTCTAATTTACACGGCATTTATGCAGTATGCAGTGTTCGAGTAAACAAGTGAACAACGTTCGATGCGAATTTTGCACCTTGGAACATCAGTCAGTACCCAACCTTAAAGGTGTCTTCTCTCTTAATTTAAACATGTACAGTATCATGTAACATTCCAATCATAGTTGTCGATAGTAAAGGATGGGACAGTTAATAATCTAAAGAAACATTGGTAACAAAACAATTGTAATTTTTTCTCTGATAGTTGCATTTTATATTGAAATGAGAGCAGCTTTAGGCGAAGTAATTCTTCGAGAGAAAATGTTTTCATTTTCTTGGTAACGTGCAACCATTTTTAAAACCCTATAGAATTTACTTTCACATCTTTCTATTTTATGTAAAGTCTTAAATATTTTTCAAATACTCGTAGATTTTATGTTCGATGTTTGGATAAATTTAAGTATCATAAATTGTGCATAAAATGTTTACTATTCTGTTTTCCATTAAAATTTTAATATTGTTTCAACATTCATCTACAACTTAGTTTTTATAACATTCCGATATGGAATGGTTGAACTGTTTATTTACACTCTAGGGAAATTACTGAACCTCTAAAGTTTTTCTACAATATGATAAAATAAACCAGATACGTTATTTTAACGAAGAACGTCGGTGGCTCAATGGTTTAAGCACTTGACTTGTAATCTACAGGTCTTGGGTTCGAATCCCGCCATGTACCAATGTGATTTTCGATTTTTCGAATTTTTATATGTACATAATTTACCCGACGTTCTTACGGTGAAGGAAAAAACATCGTGATGCAACCTGCACATATCGACGAAGAAATTCAAAGACATGTGTGAAGTCAACCAACTCGCAGTTGGCCAGCGTGCTTGACTTATGCCCCTCGGTGGGGACGTATAGTTGGTGATGATGAAGATGATTTTTTTTTAATTAATGATACGAATTAAGAGTAGAAAAATAGATCTATGTAAATAATTAAAATAGGAAAAGGAAGTCATGTTTACGAAACATCCGGGAATGGACAAGTATCGCCGCGTCGAACAACTTTTTCGCTTGGCACAGGACAGAGAGGGATTCGCTGAACTGACGGCCAACCTCCAGAAACGGAGAGGCATTAGAAGAAGAAGAATTAAAATAGGAACCGTGATAATCACTATCTTTCAAATTAAAAAGGTGTCATAAAAATCTCAAATAAAATAAAGACAAATTGATAACCTCCTTTTTGAAATTGGTTAAAAATTATTATGCAAGGAAATTTATAATACGCAGGCTATTTTTATAATCTAAGCTAGGACTAGGTTTAACATATATTAATTTTGTAAGTTTTAGTGTTCCTGTTTTCTTCATATGTAATATTTTATTTCTTGAAAACGTTTACGCAAACATATCGTACAACTTTTTTGGCAACAAGATTGTAAAAGTTTAAATTTCATTCAATATTTTCCGGTAACGATTTATCGAACATTTTAACCGAGAAAGTTTTTAACGAACTGTAAACAAATTTTTCAATTCTATTTCTCAAAGAAATCTTAAATATAGCTAAGGTATTTAACAATATTATAATAGAAGCTAGAACTAACAGCTTGTTTGACACATTCTCTATTAACTCTTCTCTTAAATAAAAATACAGTTTCAAAAATTGGTTAATTTTTTTAATTATATGAGGCATCGTAGAAATTAGGATCCTCGACATTAATGTTGTTTTACTCGTAAAGGTTCTAAAAAAAATAAAAAAATGTTCATTTTTATTTTCTAAAAATGGATATATTATTCAAGTGACCCCTTCGGGACTATAACGAAGTTAAAGGCGAGTCTCGAACGTTCGGAATATTCAAAGGAAATCTTAAAATAAATCCTGGCATTCTGGAAACGTATAAAATTTCTCGGGGCTATGATTTTCAATTCATTTCGGACTTGTTAAAAGTCCATTGTTCTAAGTTTGAACAGTGATTAATTTCAACTTTTTCAACAAGGCTCCCTTGTAAAGTTCAATTGGCTATTCTAAACAGATCTTGGCATTTAAGCGAACAATGGGAGAGGCACGTAGTGACTTTTTTCTATTGTTGATGCTCTCGACCGCGAAGACCAAAGATTACAAAAATTACGCTGGAATATTTCTTTCGCAGTAACATTTTCTTCTAGCCCATAAGTAGAATTTTTATCAAGTTGTATTTAAATGGAAAATTAAATATTATCGACCCATATCTAAAAAAAATGTTATGTTATTAGAATTAAAGGAACGAGTATTAGCTTTTGCCCGCGAATTTGTCCACACGGAATTTAAAAAAAAACTTACGAAGTACCCAATGTGTTTTACCAAACTATGCTTTAGATCAGTGCCAAATACCATCGAGATCGGTTAAGCTGTTTTGGTGATACAGTAACAAACATCCATCCGTACAAACATTCACATTTATATTATTAGTATGAAGAATTGATTGATTTTTCTCTCCACTTAAAGTTGCGATATTAATAAACAAATACATTATTAATAGTATATTTGAATGGAAGTATGCAAATTACTTCTACCGTATATCTTGGCACGGAGTCGATATCGCAATATTTCGAACAATAAGCAGATGCATCCGATTGAAATTGGATTCCCCGATGCCGTCGCATCGCTCTTGTTGTTTTCAAATCAGAAATCACCGCAAATGGTATTAAAGTTTCCACAATTCAATATTTTCAACAAACGGTGGTATTAACTTTCGAAATTATGTATACTTTAAAATCATATAATATAAAACTTATGTTATATTATTAGTATTGGTGATGATCGTATTTTTTACAATCTTTTTAGTTAAAATGTTTAAAAATTAACTGATCAATGTATTGCAAAAAACTTCGAGTAAACGGAAGATAAAGTACTCGTGTATCAAATAAAGTACTTCGATTTTTTACTTTTGTTGTAGTATTGCAGATATACGGTGATTTTTACAGAATTAGGCACATTTTCAAATAAAAACCTATCGAGAAAAGTTTGTCCAATCGTGATTCTGAAAGGTCTGAAGTTACACATATTAAAATATCACGAATCAAATCTTTGTAGAAATCCTGTTCTAAGCTTCCAAAGATGCGCAATTTAGGAGAACCGCTCTTTAATCCGTTCGCTAAAATTCCTTAAAATGAGTACATTATTCGATTAACATATGGAAAATAAATATAGACAATAAATATTATCCAGAGATAAACCTTTACCCAACGCATTAGATAACTTTTACGAACGAGAACTTAGAGCGAAATTTCTATATGGAGTTTGAACGATAGAGATCGGACGCTCCCAAGAGAACTGTGCCAGACCTTAGTTACTTTAGTTAGGTTTATATCAGTAATCTATTCTTAATAAATCAATAAGCAATGATAATAGCCATAACGATAAACACTTCGAACTACGGGTCTAACTCAGTCTAACGTAAAAAAGATAGTGTTCGATCTTCGCCTAACATGAAATGCATTTTGATCTAGCTACACTGCTGCTGTCTGAGCGTGTGCACACCGGAAACTAAACTATCGCAGAACTCTTCAGTCTCGCTATGATTTCTACGAGATTAAATGGAGATGCGCACACTACTCGATTTTTAATTATGCGACTAAACAGTTGTATTGGCGAAACAATCGACAATCGCACAATCGTCAAAGGTGTACGCCCGCTCCTAAAATTATTTGTGGTTTTCTTACCTATTACAATAACGGTTTATAAATTTATTTGTGTATTCAATATACAAAGGTATTGTGTTATAAAATAAGAAAGCAAATCTTCGTTGTATGTTAACGTACGTAATCTCGTATCTCGCTTAGCGTTTTACAATCTCGCACGAATATGTAAAGCCGCTAAAGCGCTATAAAGCTTTTATGCTTCAGATTATCTTACACACGCGAAGAATAACATGTTATACGTCATACGTGGTTTATGAATGGAAGTGAAATTGCATATTAGTGTTTTTGTTGTTTTAAAACATTTAACACTTAGATGCTAATAAACCAAAGTAAAATGTCAATAAACCCGCATAATATAGTTAGATAGTGTTTAGTTAAAATTGGTTTTAACTATAATATTAACTGCCGTTTGATATAATGGACGTCAAAGAATTATACATTTAAATATAAACATGTATCACCACACTGCTTAAAAGTACTTTATTGATCAAAATCGCATTTGCAAGCTATGCACAATAATATTATGAAAGCCACAATGTCAAAAAATCCGCGCCGGACGCTAGTGTAAAACTGTTAACGTATGTTATAAAATGTATTTGAAACACTGTCTAAGCTTGTTATTGGTAAAAGGGAACATCGCGGGGTTTAGTGGGTAGTCCGGCCGTACAATAGGCCGGGAGTCTCACACAAAACTGTCCATGCTGCCCCCGCAGCACAGACGACGCAGTACATGCGTTCTCCGCGACAAAAAAAAATGTGAAGCTTTTTATAGTAAGACCCACAGTGTATTGAAACTAACTGAATATTGTAAATCATTAATTTTAAATTTAACGTCAAATATTGTGTACATTTTTAGTAATGTGACGCTTGCAAGGTAACTTTGTCGACAGTTCATTAGCATGCTTTTAAAGATTCTCTGTTGCGACAACTTCACTTTAACTTCAAGTTTCCTTTGTACCTGACTTTAAAGAAGTGCTTTGAAGGACGTTAAAACGTCTCACTTTATGCAATTTACGAAAGCTCGTTCAAACACCCCGGGTCTCCCGGTGTCATCTACTTTAAACCTAAAAATCTGTGTTGAAAAGTTACTTAAAGTTAATTTCTTAATGTTGACAATATAAGACAAGACTAGCTGTTCCCGTGCGACTTTATCCTCATGGAATTATGAAAATTTTATTTTATTGTTTACATTTGTCAAATTACAAATGTCACAATGACATGACATGATGACAACCTTGCGTCCATGATGTTGGCAGCAACATACGGTCTCTTTCCCACATTAGGGTTTTTATCCAAAATATTTGCCCTCTAAGTTTAATGGCGTTAAAATATATAGTCTAAAGCGTGACGCAAGTGTAGGGCTTTTTATTAATAAAAGAATTACTTAAAAATATGCTGTAATTGCTGACATCTTAGGCAACAAAGAATTGTGTGTTTACGCTTTATTATAATAGTATAGATTCCTCATACTTTGTCCGATAATTAACAGTAATTTGTACAAGTATACTACTAAAGTGATATAGTATAGCACATTAATAAAGTTAAGTTATATTGTGGTTTGTATTACCGATACACATGTAGATAATATAATGCCGTTTGTTCAAAGACAATGGAAATTTGGAGAAGTCTTCATTTCTGTACATATCTGTAAGACAATATACATTCTTGTTATAGTAATGTCCTACAAAGTAATGAAAAATGGCTAAGCCTCCTTCACTTCAAACTCAATTAAAAAACCCAGTTCTTTTAATTATGATAATAGAATTGTAATTTATTTTAAAGTCTGTCAGCATATTAAAAACTTTAATAGCGGTTCGTATTATAATGATAATTATGCAGTATTATTTGCTCACAATAGAGTAAGTGCAATAGTAAGTTTTTCACAGAGACAGCGGAAACGAACAGAGCGGACTCTGTGAGGAATTGCTATTTTAAATCAGATTAAAATGAAATTTGCCACTTAAAGCACTTTAAAACTTTAGCAACGTTTATTCTTGCGAACTTAAAAGCTTTTAAAACAATTACAAAGTTATTCGCAATGCTGTATTAAAACTTGCATTTTTATAAGGTTCAGTTTTAAATAAATTAATCTAAAAATTTACGTCGTATTTATCAATTTTAATTAACAACATTGTATATTTTATATGTACAATCAGCTGCATAAATATAAATATACTTACAAAAATTCAGAAACTTATTGTTAATAATGCATACGTTTGCACTTATGCTTTGGTTTGTATGCTACTTCTTCTGCTTGTACAGACCACGAGTGCATGGTATTATAAAATACGAGTTATATTTTGAAACCGAAGGCGTGTAAATAATCTTAAGATTTGTAATTGTATTGATAAGCAGCTGACTGTACTTGAATGAAAGTGGAAATTTTACTACAATGATAAAAATTTTAAACACTTTTATTGTATTTTAGTGCGTTTCTGGAGATTTTGCTTGGGAAATAAACATGTGCGATTTCAACAATTTGGAGTTCATATCTTAAAATGCTAAAATTTTGATGAACTCAAAGAAAATCTTTGCATATTCATGCCGAAAACAAAGTGCTTTTACGTTAAATTAACTGGTGTTTTGTTTTAATTTCAAAGTAAATCAAAACATTTAATTAAGAAGCATAAATTGATGTTTACTTGCTCAATACGTTCACAAACAATAAATCTCGAGGTGGCAACAAGCGTTGGTCTCAAATTGCCGAATGAATATTTAATATCCCATTCTGTTTGAATATTTCGGTCGTTTCAAGCAATTTAGATCAACATAAAGATATTGTTTTTTTTTTAACAGCCTCATTTAAAATTATGAAATAGCCATAAGAGATTTTTTACCATTTCAGTTAATTATATATGATTATATTTGCGAAAATATCAGTCAGTGTTGCCCGTTATAAAAATTATGGTCACACAATTTACCAGTGTTGGCAACTTTTAAGTTGAAATAACAAATATAGAAAATAACCTCAACATTTATATTCACGTGCAATCACAAAATTAAAACACACGAAAGAAGCTGAAACAAAAAAAATCATACGGTTTTTAAGATTTTTTTCTCTTAAAAAGCGTCGAGTCACAAAAGGCTATTCAAATAGTTTTTTCTGGAACGAAAAGCCCACGCTAACGTTGGATACGGCTCGGAAGCTCGAGACGAACAAAGCATTTTTCGTATTTTAAAACGAGAGACGGTACTTTGTTTACTTTTTACACTTAAATCTAGAACTTTTAGGTCATTCATTACAATATTATTGCAAGACTAGCTTTTACATGCGACTTCGTTAGCGCGGAATTAAAAAAAAAAATAGTAGCCTACGTGTTCCACATTTGTTTTAGCGATAGGTAGCAATAAACATATTTTCATCTAATCAAACATTCGTATCTAAAATATTAGTGTGAAGTGTTAATCAAACATATAATAAAGTAACCTGACACAACAAAAGCTAGAAAATATAAATAAAAAACCAAAAAAACACATGTTTTCGAAATACCAAAAAGCACTACAGTGTCGATTAACATTCGATTTGCTGTTTTTTTTATAGGACAACTAGCTATGGCCCGCGACTCCGTCCGCGTGGAATTTAAAATTAAAATTGCTATGCGTTATTCCTGATTATTTTCCATGTTTATGCCAATCATCGAAATCCGTTCTGCCGTTTAAGCTACAAACTCTAACAAACATCCATCCATCTAAACTTTCGTATTTATAATATTAGTATGATTAAATTATCAATATTATTTAGTAACCCATAGTGTAAATAACAAACTAAGTCATAAATTGTAACATAGGTATGCGCTTTCTGAAATTCGTAATGCTGTTTAAAATTTATCATCAAAGTTACTTTAAAACAAGTCGACGGCAAATATTTATTGCTTTAACAACATTGAAAGTATTTATGGTTTGAGATAACAAATTACATTTGTATTTGTAACAATATACATGGCTCTTATATTTTATTTAATCCTAAATAAGCTGTTAAATACCTTAATTTGAATGATACATTGTATGAAAAAGTGTGTGAGTAAAAGTTCAGTCCATTCACATTATTTATTATATAAAATTGTATATCTACACACTATCATTGTTTGCCAATAAATTGTAACTTAACTTGGTATCTATAAAATGCTTTATATCGCCAAAAAATTATTTCAATAACACAAATATGGCAATCAAAAAACAAATGACAACTTTTTTTTACTAGCTCTAAGGTTTTTTTTATGTAGATCAACAGGTTTATATAATTCGAGAGTTTAAAATCTTTAGACTGCTTGTCTCCACGAACATCTCGATAAGCAGAGTTTTGTTGCCAGTTTCTCCCAAATTAGAATAAAACCACAAAAACTTGACACTGGCCCAATCCGCTGAGGGAGAGCCATAAACAAGAAATAGAATAGACGAAATGAGAACCTCCTTCTTTTAGAAGTAGCTTGAAAATGTACAACAACAATGATGATAGGTAAAATTCACTGTAATAAGAAGTTAGTAATATAGTCTAAAATAAGGGTATAGAACAAAGTAGGCTGAGTATAATAGTAATCAAAGGCAGCGGGTAACCGCATTTGATATTCAATTGTTTTAGGAAGAGCTGCGGCCGCGTTACGACCTCCCCGCGCTTATTAAAGCCCTCGCATGCACGTCTGTCGGAATAATAAAGTTCACATCTGTGCTTTATAGGCTCGGGACAAATTTCACTTTCCTTGTAAGGAATATAACGGAACATATTTAGTGGAAAAGTCAATTATCCGTTGAAATTATTCAATATTTATATCGTCTTTTTTTGTAAATGGGTGTAGATAACATCGACTTTTTCTCTGTCCGATTAAAAGGAATTTATGTATATTCACTTCTTAATTATATTCATCTATACTATTATACTAAAGCGTAAACACACACTTCTTTGTTACCTAAGATGTCAGCAATTACAGCATATTTTTGAATTATTCTTTTTTTTAATAAAAAGCCATACACATACTTCACGCTTTAGGCTATATATTTTCACGCTATTAAACTTAGTTGGTAAATAAATTGGATAAAAACCCTACTGTGGGAAAGAGATCATAAGTTGCTGCCAACATCAAGGAAGCAAGATTGCCATGGATTGTCATCATGTCATGTCATTTTGACATTTGCAATTGATAAATTGACAAATGTTAATCATAAAATGATTTTTTTATAATTACCTTCGAATGAAGCCGCTTGGGAACAGCTAGTATTGAGATGTTATCAACGCCTGACTGACTAGCTTTTCCTCGCGACTTCATCAGCGCTAAAAAATAACAATTATAATAGCCTATCTATGTTCCTTGAAATCAGTCCAGTAGTTTTCAGTTTATTCATTACATACATACAAAATCACATTTTTTTATAATACTGGTAGAGATGTGTAAAAGTTAGGGACAAAATTATATAAATTTCTTAGATAAAATGGATTGTTATAGTATCCTTCATAAACTTGTAGGTTTTACAACACAACCCCTTTGGGTGCGGCTTTTCTTACAACGGTCTACAAACTACAATTTCGTATAGAATATACACTAAACAATTATAAATAGGACAAACAATTATTATAATAAAAAAAAACAAATTGAGTTTTACAAAGATAAAAAACATTCTTGTTTCACTTGTCTTTAATTTCTTTAATTAAGAAATTAAAGACAAGTGAACATCGCAATTTATTTTCCAATATCTCAACCTCTGAAAAGATCTCTCATTATTTGTATTAAAATTTTTACATCGCGCTTCATTTGTTAATTCGTCGTAATTTATTTTGAAAGCTTTTATAATATCTTAAAAGAAATTGAAATCATAGACGAGTAAAGCCTCATCGGTAAATATTTCGATCAAAAATAATAACATTGAACTTTACAGACGACTTACAAAAGAAAGAACAGTCCTAATTAGTGAAAATATTGGAATTTTCTTTCCGATTTTTTCTTTTTAATGTATTCTTGCTTTATCTCACATAATTGATCCTATTAATTGGAAAGTATTACGTTTCAATATCCTGCAGAAATTGAAGAATATACTATGAAAATTATCACATTAATGTCACTCTGTAAACGTAAGGAACGTATATTTTTATTACTTGAACCTAAATTACATTATTCTGCAATGTATGAGACGTTGATAATTGAGATACATGTTATTGTTAAATGTCTGAATCTTTTGAATGTTAATATGAAACAATATTTTCTTTAGTTATATGTGTCTTTCTTACAACACACGTTCTTTGTTATATTAATGTTATCTCGCAGAAGTTCAAATTGGTGATAATGTTCTTAATATATAATCAATTTTCGAAATAAATTGTTATAAACAGACTTTTAAGAGATTGGATCTGTCAAACACGTTCATGCCTTCTCTCAAATACATGTAAAAAGAACAACTATGGTAAATTGCTATTAATTATTAGCAGGCGTCTTGAAGCTCACAGAATATTGTTGATTTTATTCAGAATTTATGAACATCCGAGGGTAAAATAGATTTAGTACGGTGACGGTACCGACTAGTTTCGAACCCGTCAGGGGTACATCGGGGGACCAGTATTTATTTTGCTTTCTTCGCGGTCGCATCGCTCCTCGCATTGTGCGTGTGTTGTAGGTAAATTGAATGATGTCAAAACAATCTTAATTTAGAAGAAATGTTTATTTTATATTTTAACACCTTTTTCAACTGCAATATTTTTTATTAAAGCTGGATTGAACGTCGGTTGCCTTTGACTTTTGAAAATGAATAAACATTTGAATATTTCATCTTTTTCAAACATTCAAAGACCTCGGCCTAAGTTACAAACTTTCCCGCATAGCTAATTAGATTTCAAAAGCCGTACATTAATTGGATATTTCAATTTCTCTTCGAAATTTCTCAAACTAAGGGAATTCAATTCGAGTTTCAGACATCAATCAACAATTTATCAAAACATTTGGCCTTTTAGATCAAGTCAATTTGAATTGAGGTTAAGTCAATACCGCCTAAGATGTAATTTATTTTGAAACATTTCCTTTTGTTATTTAAATTACTCTCGTAAAAGGATATTAAATTCACTTAGTTGAATTTACAGATCTGTGACATTTTTTCGTTAAAATTTCATGGTATAATTGCTCTGTTTCATTTAACCATAGAGCATTGAATCATCGGAAAACTTCCATCATGAAATAAAAAAATGCTATCTCCAAAACGTGTCTTTTCAATAATTCCGGGAAATGCTTGATTATTATCGAAGATTATTCCATTCGATAACAATAACTACTGATAACAGAACTATATTTTTACGATGAAGTAAAAACGTGCCTATGACAAACCGATGTTGCCATATTCTTCTTGCGATCAATTAAAAAGCTTATCCATTTCTCAATTACCCCTAATCGTTTAAAACAAATTTAACACATCCCATTACCTTTCTTAAACTTCACAGTCAAAAAACTTTCAAAGATATAATGATATGTTAAAATAACATTTATTCTATTCCCTGACTAGATAAGTCATTCGATATTTCACAGGCGGCCTTCACGTGTAGATAAATTTAAGTACAATTTTTATTGCACTATCAATGTTTTGGTTTGAGGAATATTTTTAGTAAGAAATCGTAATGTATCAGAGATAAAGCCTGACGTCTTATCACGTAATACACGGATATAAACGAACTTTTACAACGGTCAATATTTATAACAATGTTAGAGATAGTAAAATGCTAAGAGCTTACCGAAGACAGACATTAACATATTGTTTTCTAAATGTATTTTTTTTTATTTAAAATGCTACAGTTTTCAGCAAATTCATAATAAACTATTTCCTAAATAGACACATAAACTACATAAAGGTATATAAGAGTTCTTGTTTAAGAATATTAACCTAAATCATACCAAATACTTGAGTACGTTAGTTTAGGATTTTCCCAACCAACACTACTACACTACCTATCGCTTGCAATATGGATGAAACTCTTTTCAAACTTTCTACGAACCACCTTTTAACATGATTAAGGTACCGGCGTTTCTTTATACATTTTAGTTACAACCTCAATTTTAGCTTAAAACGCAAGCATAAAACACGATGGAGTGGAATTTCCTAACCTTTAAATAGGTTTTAAAACAACAAAAACATTAACATGTTAAACTCCTATATAACCTTGAGTTTCCACTACGGAAAAACTCGTCAAAAATATACCCTCATCACTCTTAAACTCATTGAAAAGAGTGCGATGACAGTATGTTTTTATACAAGGTTTTCGGCCGTGGAAACTCACGGCAATTAATTACACAGCACAGAGGAAATGCCGTCCTTTAGGCTCATTATTAGCAAATTCCATTTGGTTAACGTCGTAATTACTTGCTGTAATGAAAGCATGATCAAACACGATAGCCTCCTAATAATAAAATAAACTTACCAGAGATCAGTTCAGGTGTTGTTTTGTTTTTTTTAACGTGACAAGAACTGTGTTTCGCTAAAATTATGAGCCAAAGTTGGGTCTATGAATGATAATAATAGTCACAACCCTTGTACAATTCAAAAGAATCTCAAAATGTTTCTAACCAGTTGTTTTTTTAACGTCGTCCATTTAAATCTGCTGTATAATTATGTGCTGTATAATTTAGTTTCAATAAACATAGCGCTCCACTGCTTTTTTGGTTAACAGTTAACATTACATTCAACAATCTATACTCCTATATCTATTTCATCATCACCAGCACACTATACGTCCCCACCGAGGGGCTCGGAGCCTACCCTAATATGGGGTGACTAGGCCATAGTCAACCACGCTGGCCAAGGGCGGGTTGGTTGACTTCACACATATCTTTGAATTTCTTCGCCGATATGTGCAGGTTGCATCACGATGTTTTCTTTCACCGTAAGAACGTCGGGTAAATTATGTACATATGGAAATTCGAAAAATCGAAAATCACATTGGTACATGGCGGGATTCGAACCCAAGACCTGTAGATTACAAGTCAAGTGTTCAAACCACTGAGCCACCAACGCTCACTATCTCTATCTATCATATACTTTTAAACTTTATATCTATATCTATACTATCTATACTAATATAATAAAGCATAAACACACACTTCTTTGTTGCCTAAGATGTCAGCAATCACAGCATGTTTTCGAATAACTCTTTTTTTAATAAAAACTTACGTCAGGCTTTAGGCTATATATTTTCACGCTATTATACTTAGGAGGTAAATACTATGAAAAAACCTTCATGTGGGAAAGAGACTGTAAACTACAAGCTGCCAACATCAAGGACGCAAGATTGCCATGGTACCTTCGTTGTCATTTGTGCATTTGCAATTGAGAATTTAACAAATGTAAACAATAAAATAAAGTTTTCATAATTCCATGCGGATGAAACCGCACGGGAACAGCTAGTGTAGTAATAAAATTAATACATTTCGATTGAATACCAAGAAATAGATATATTTTGACTAAATGATGGGTATCATATCAATTTTTGTATGATTCATAATGTACTTTTAACAGATAACTTCATATCTAAAAAATGGGTTCGTATGACTAATAACTTAGAAGATAAGTTACAAAATTTTACTCATCGCTACAATATAATATTATCTAATATTAACAGATTAATGTAACAAGGATTAACGTAACACGGCTTATAAATAACTAGCTATTTTTCGCCACTTCGCCCACATGGAATAGAAAAAAATAATAATAAAAGCATACCCTATGTTACTTAATTATAACTTAAAAAGAAGAAGTTAAGAGGTAGTTGAGATAGATACAAGAGATAGTTAATAATATTACATAACAAAATCCTTAAATTTGTACCTCCAAATATCTATACTTCTATACTATTATAATGAAGCGTAAACACACACTTCTTTGTTTCCAAAGATGTCAGCAACTGCATCACATTTTTGAATAACTCTTTTTTTAATAAAAAAAAAACCTACACTTATTACACGCTTTATGCTTTATAATTTCACGCTATTAAACTTAGTTGGTAAATAAATTGGACAAAAAGAGACCATAAGTTGCTGCCAACATCAAGGAAGCAAGATTGCCATGTATTGTCATCATGTCATGTCATTTTCACATTTGAAGTTTTTATAATTACCTGCGGATGAAGCCGCATGGGAACAGTTAGTTATTAATATTATTCCAAGTAAATTTCAATACCTAGTTATTGAATTGTTTTTCGTAATATTATGATGCATCTGACGTTTGATTATTAGGTACATGCACGTCATTTAATAATTAATAGCAGGTTTAATAATGAAAATTTAATTGCTTTTCGCTTTTGCCTACACCTATTTGCTTTACATAAAAATAAATATAAATTACACGATATAAGCGAATGTTATAACGTTACAAATAAAAATGTACCTGAACCCGGATTATACGCAGTTAAAATTTGACTAAACTATCGCACGACTGTTGCACGATTGTCAACTGTTTCACAGCCAATTCAACTGTTTAGTTGCACATCTAAAATCGAGTAGAATGCCCACCTCCATATAAACTCATAGGAATCAACTCGCCACTAAACCGTTGTGCGATAGTTTAGTTAGATATGCGCACGCTTTATGAATTTCAAAGTATAAGATATTTTGTAAATTTGTGATACAGAACACATTTCTACAGACTGACCGCATTTCTACAGAGTGGGACACCGTCACATTCTATTTGGCAGTGATAAGAAACACAATCTTTGGAAAGTTTAAACAACCTCATTGAAGGAAAGTTTCCCGTTTGTATTGTCAACAGATTTGAAGTTTGTCCGGAGCGAGCGCTAGTTAGGACTGCTGCATTGATATTTGAGTTCCCGAACACAAATATCAGATTGCCTAACAAAGACCCGTATATCAAGTCCGATAAGTTCCAATTCTTACCAAATTATATGAGATATTTATCCCTAAACTTTGTGAATACCCTTACGAAATATTGGTAAAAGATAAGTTAAAACTCGACGAACGAAGAAAGTTATGTTTGCCTACTTAGTGGCCTTATATGGAAAGACATTCATAATTTGTAAGGGTTATTTTAAACTCAAAACCGATTTCATAATCACTTTTGCCATATACCATACTACTTCTGTTAAATTAAAAAAGTAATAAAAAGTGTAGTCTATGTTACTCACTGGTAACGTAGCTTTTTAATCGTGAAAGAAAATTTTTAACTGAGTCCAGTTGTTTTTGTGTTTTTAAGCGTATACGAAAATACAAATCTTTCTTCTTGATTGTATTAAGTACCGATAGAGACTTCCTATGTTCCTTACAATTAAGATTAGTACTACACTAGGGAAAAAGATTTCGATGTACAGAATAATATTGAAATGTTATTAGAATCGCATTTTAAATTGGTCTTTACAAAATCGGTCAAACCCTTTACGCCACAAGAGTTAACATTGGATGGGACCCAAATGACAGACAAATCCGGCTTAAACAATACCCTCTCAGTCGGGTAAAAACTATACATGATAATCAATGAAGCGTATCGATGAAAGTTAAGTGAATCGAGAATAATTTTCTTAATAAAACTTTATCTTTCAACGAGCTTTTGTGCAAACTCTGGGCCGGCATCAAAGTTTAATATTACTTATAGTACGGTCCCTCATTTAGTCGCCGGTTTGTTTAAGTTGCGACTTTAGTGTCCAACTTAGCTAAGACAAACAGCAAACTGTTACACTTGAAGTTCTGACTGCTTGAGCTCCTATCGCTAAGGGTTCTGTTTTAATTATAGATGAAGGCAACGACAAACTGTTGCAAGAATTTGTATTCATTAGGTTTCTGACCTAGTAAAATATATGCCTTTTCTATCTATACCATTATAATAAAGCGTAAACACACTCCTTTGTTGCCAACAACAACAACTATTCTTTCTTTAATAAAAAGCCCTACACTTACGTCACGCTTTAGGCTATATATTTTAACGCCATTAAACTTAGAGGGTATATATTTTGGATAAAAACTCTAATGTGAGAAAGAGACCAGAGTTATGTCATTTTGACATTTGTAATTGATAATTTGACAAATGTAAACAATAAAATAAAAAAATTATAATTTCATGCGGACGAAGTCGCACGGGAACAGCTAGTTTAACATCATAAGGAAAGTAATGAATACAAGTATTTAATAATAGAGTTGTTTAAATTTAGGGTTTTAAGTAAAACTCGCATGAGCCGGATTGCTCGGAACTCTATATTCTATTTAATATAATTTATGTTAGCAAAATTGTTTAAGAAAGTTAGCACATTTTAAATTCGCCATTTACTCTCAATTTGATAAAAAATGAGAGTGACGCCACGATTTTGTGTATGCAGAATTTACTTTATCTTGAAAATATGCCAAGACAGGTATTACGGAAATTCAAGGGATGCTTAGTAAAGATTAATATGTGACATGCCTATTTAGAATTCTGTCGCCTAAATAACATCAGAATTCATGATATTAATTCAACTAGAGTCGATAACGTAATTAAATGATTAACCAATGGTTGATTAGTCATTTAATTACGGCCTTGCTGTAAGCAATGCACAAAACGAAAGTATCATTTCCACTGGTCGCCACACTGCCACATAAATAGAAGTTGCGCTCAGTCAGAGCTAGTGAAAAAGTGGTCTAAAAGTAACAGTTACCTTGCAGGTTCGAGGTCAACGCATACTACATAAACATTTTATGTTAGTATGTTTTTGTTTCTTGTCCTGTATTACTGTTCATTTAATACCGTCTCTTTAATCTAGCTGTGATCGAAATTTTACAAAAGAAAATTAGTCATAAAAATTACATACGTAATTCTCAACTTTTTTACATTTTAACGATGTTTTAGATATTGTTATAAAATTCTGTGATGTTTCCGTTACGATGTAGTTAATTAAAAAAGCAATGTCATAAAAAAATAAAAATAACGTATAATGTGGACTAAAATATGTGTTGCTCTATTTTAATCTTAGTATATCAAATAGTGAAAAACGAATATCGATCCTACAAGATAATGTTCGCAGTAACGATGATAACTACAGATAAATAACGCGTTCCGTCCGACTATTTAGCAACGCCGCTAGGGACCGCCAGTCGTGATTTCGTATCGGATCATGTACCACAGATTGTAAACGCTGAGAAAAATATAAATAAAAATGTGGTAAGTGACTTTTATTTTGTAACAATTTAACTGCTAATTATTATATTACTAAATCGCTTATGTTGAATTAAATAGTTACAAATGAAAAGAATTAAAACGAGAATATAATCAGAAATATTGTACATTTATTGATGACTATAGAATTTCTGGTTTTATTTATGCTTTTTCTTTTACTGTATTAAATTTTATTGTAAAAAAGGATTTTAATATCGTTCGTTTTATTTTAGTTTTAATGATATATTTTAATGTTAAACGGGTTTCTATAATTTAATATTCAATTTAATGAAGAAAATTCTGTAGTAAAAATCTATACAAGCACAAGATTAGAAGGACAAAAAGCATACCTTATCAATGAATACAAAAATATTATTAAATGCAAGGTAACCTAAAGCCTTGAGAGTATAAAGGAAAATCGCCATTTTATGTTTTAGTATGCACTGCAACACATCATTTCACGTATTGTAGCGTTCGTTCTAAAACCGAACCTAGAAAACCATTTGATAAGATAACGTTAGAGGCGTCTAATGTGTAATGACTAATTCATAAAACCATCAATACGTAAACCACATACTATTTCATTATTTTTTTCTTTTTTTATTCGACTAAAATTGTAAGATTGAAAAAAATTACGTTTCAAAACACATTTACATCATCTGTTGCAGAACTTCGTAAATGAAGATTAAAAAATGGTTACAGAATAAAGCAAAAACCATTCTATTCTTATTTATTTCATCAATAAATGACCAATTTTATAACGAAATAACAGCGATTTTTTTATTGTAGTGATGCGCGGTTCAAACTAGGCCAGTAGATTGTATGGACTCACTAGTGCCAGTTATCGTTTACACTGTGCCAGTCGCCAGTCCAGTCAATGAGCGTTACAAACTGTACTAGTCAATTGTGAACAGGGTATGAAGGTCATTGTATCTTTGCAGTTGCTGCGTTTGTAACCTGCTTTGCAAGATCATTAGTGCAATCGTCTCCGTTCTGTTTGTCGTTGCAGTCATACTACTAATATTATGGGGAGTCGGCGTCATATTTGCATAGCATGAAGACGGTGAGATATTTCAAGTTTATTGTTTGTGAATGGAAACTATGATATACTTTAAAGGATTGCTTAATTAATATCCTTAACTATGAGAGTTCACGTTTAAAACGTACAATATTTCGTTATCTCATTTTTTCCTTTAAGTATGAGAGAGACGAGAATACGTTTTCATTCAATGTTGGGTAAGAAGACACATTGTCTCATAACACAATCCTTAAAGGTCATTGACATTGATGCAGACACGAGACGAGAAAAGTGGATTCAATAACAATGGACAAACGAATTTAATTTAATTTTTTATTTACAGCCCAATAAGTCCGCTGGGCTTATTGCTGGGGAATGTCTGCTGTCAACAACGCTAAACAAAAGGTTGCAGTAAACTCAGGTTTATTGCAAAACCTGAAGTTTAGTTACCAATAAGTAATTATTATGTACATTTTAAGAAATTGTAAATAGGTTTATTAATTAAGAAAAGAAAGAAAAATATTTTACAGTAATTAAAAATGTAATAAAACAATATTTTTTTTCTCGAGGAGTTACCAAAGATGTTATAACTAGTTGTTTTGCTGTTAACTATGTATTCTATAAATAAATCAGTTTATTGAATAAAATGCTCTCTTTTACTATCAATAATAACCACTATAGAGATAATGCCTCTCGATAACAAAACTTTCCTCTGCCCAATACTTTATCAAAAGGCGGACTGTAGCTCGTACACCGCGAAACTTTGAAACCTAACAAAGTCTAATTATTGTTAAATCCTACAACTGGCTTAATGTTTTAATATTTTGGTTACGATCATGTTTTCTTTCTTACTTCAGAAAATTGTATTCGAATCTCAGTCTATTTGGATGAAGCAGTGTTATGGATATCATTGTTTGCACTAAATTTATATGTTCGATAAAATACGCGATCAAATCGCCAACTACTTGTACTAATGATAAACCGGATGTTACAATTATTACCTAGCGATTAAAGTTAGGCTTTTTATCTTATCTTGAACGGTAGTAAAATCTAAATTGACTTGAATTACTATCATTCAAGATAATTATAGTATTCGTGATATATTTTTTATTATATTGTTATTACAATATTAATAATTAATTTATTTAACATACTAATTATATATTAAAATATTTAATTCCTTTAAATCTAGTAAAAACAATTATTAAGTACCTAAAGAGTTAATCCAAAAGAATATTTGTTCAGTAATGACTCTTAAGTCCTTAATGGATTACGAAAAATTTAAATTTCAAAATAAAAGTACTCCCAAAGACAGCATAATAAAATACATAAAAGATGCCCAAGGAAATAAAGTAAGGAATACCTTACAGTAAAGTATTTTTTTATTTCAACTAAGATTAATTATTCCGTTAACACGTAAGGGTTAACACTAACCTAATATTAAGTATCATTATTTGAGAAATAATGAACGGTTAGTTTATCATTTATACGTAAAATTCATGTTCTGATTTAATCTTAGTCCAAGTGTTAATACAGCGTAACAATATTAAATTATTTTCAGTGAATTATCGTAGCGTAAACATGTTTCATTTGAGTGATTTAAAATCTTCAAAGATAAAACCTGCTTTTGATATCAAAGATAATGTTTTCTCTTTAACAATAAACAAGAAGAGTATGAAAATTGAACACGATGTTGTGGAAGCAGCGAAACCGCTCATTTACTTCATAAGGTTATTTGGCATGCAGACATTACGATGTCTAAAGAAAGATATATTTCAAGCAAATTTGATAATGAAGTTCTACAGTTTGATTATTATTTTAATAATAATTTTTCTAGCGTTATTCCTTCGCCCTATCAGTTGGGTTGATACTAAAGACGACCCACCGTTGTACATTTTAACTAAAGTTTACGTTATTTTACAAGTGATAGAAGTTGTGCATTCTCTTTTTATTACGTCAATATGGAATAATATCACTTATGTTGAGCTATTTAAAAAGTTAAGCAGTGTCGATGGTCATTATGGAATTAATAAAACTTTGATCCGTAAAAGACGATTTACGGCTATTTTTCTAATATTTCTCGTGGCCGTACAATGTGTAGTAACTTCGTCTCTTAGAAAATTTCATGTCAACAATATTTTAACACAGTTCACTATAACGTGTTTGATGTTGCAAGGGATTTTTTCAACTTTTATTCTATTAAATATGTATTTACATCTTTTGATTCTAAATATGATTATATCCAAGAAAATAAACAAGTTTCATATCAGACATCAATTATATAATATATAATATTTAAAGATACTTTACTTAATAAAATAATAAAGGTAACTATCATTGTATAGATTTCATTTTTACTCTGTTACTTCGTTATTTAGTTTTATTTCTTTCCAGAAATTGTTTATTCAACAATCAGATGGCTATTTCAAAAGAAAATATTGCTGGTATGAAATAATGGAAATTTATGATAAAATTTCAGACTGTTTTTCTTTATTCTCAAAAATATATTCCGATCAGGTATGGCACTATTTCTCAAATGTAAAAATCAGCTATTGAGTATTTTGATATTATAATTTTAACTATAATTGAGTTATAATTTAATAGTGGTAGAGCGCATTTAAACATTTTAGCACGAATGGGCCGGCTCGCCCGGTGCAAGACCACGACCACATAGAAGACAGGCGTAAAGTGAGAGCAATTCCGCGATTCGTCTGATGAGTGTGGTGCCGGACGCCTGATTTTAATGCCTTTTCCTTTCCACCCTTTTCTTGAGAGAAAAAGATAGGAAGGAAAAATGGATTTAACAGCGAAGGAAACGCACAAGAAGAGGAAATAACTTGTTTATGTGGGTCTCCTGTTCTGTCAATTAAGGTTGGCAACACATCAATGCGGATGTCTATGGGCAGAGGTCGCTTCATCATATCGGATTCAGGTGGCCGCTTGCTCGTTTGCCACCTTGTGATATGAAAAAAAACATAATCCCATGCACTTAACAACTTTTGTTTTCTGTTCAGGTACTGATAATGTTTACCACTTGGCTTTTATGTGCGATACTAGCCATTTGCAGATCTATATCTCCGACGATAAAGGTAATGTGATAATAAACAAGCAATCTGAATATAAAGACCCTTTGTGAATAATATATCTTCTATCAGATAGAACAGATAGGACTTCGACTTCACGTTGACCATGTGCCAGAGAATTAAAAAAATAGATTATAAACAAACAAAACTTCCATGTTAACGCAAACCCTGACGAGAAATAAAATGTTTATTGTGACAAGACAACTGACAATCTAGTTCTAATTGCAAGCAAACTAGAATAATTATCATATGTTTAAAAAGCGAAATCAATAGTCATTGTAACATGAGATATTTTTGCAGTATTGGAATGTATACAAAAGCGACATAGCACGTTTCCTTTCGATATCCGGACGGCCAATTGTATTGACAGAGTTCAGTGAATATTTCATACGTGAAAGAAAGAAAACGCAAATGTTAATTTTGTATATAATGATATATGAAAATCTTGGTAAGTTTTTGATTTTTTATGATATTGACTTAAGTGTTAGAATATTTCGTTACACGACAGAGAAGAAACATAACGTATTACGTAAGAGTAAAAGAGAGAATTGGATAACGCACGAAAATTATTCATTTTGTTTATTTTTCTTTTTACAGATAATGACTATTTCTTGCAAGTTCAAACAATGGCAGATTTGGTGAAAACGAGGAAAATAGAGGTGTCCGCTAATATTTTTACGGTGGAAATACCAATAATGCTAAGCTTCGCCGGTACCGTAATTTCTTACAGTGTGCTGATGATACAATACTTTTATATGCGCGTTGTCACTTCGTAAAATGGACAAGAAAAATACATTCGGTTTTACAGACGTAAAAGCCGATATCTTACTAACATTATAAACGAAAGTTTCGATGGATGAATGTTTGTTAGAGACTAAAACTAAATGGCTCAACAGATCCCGATAAAATTAGGCATAGATGAAGAAGACAGTCTGGAAGAACACATAGACTGACCGAGTCGCGAGCTAAAGAAAGTAATATTAATATACGAGATGAGTAATTGATTTAAATTATACATGTTTAGATTAATCTTCTCTGACGTTCTCAAAACAACCTAGTTATTATACGTTCTTCAGAAAATATTCGTGGTTTAGAATATTAAGGACTAACGCAAGTTTTACGTAATTTTAACATACTCTTATGTTTTGAGTTTAAGATATTTGTTTGTAAATAATTGTTGTAATGAAAAGTCATATTGCACAAGACTGATATTTAATTATTACCTCTAAATTAACAAATATAATATACAGTAAATCAAAAATTACATGGTATCTGTATTAACAAATATGTTATTAATTTATCATCTGTATAATTTGTGTGAGGGTACAATAAATATATGTCTTGTGCACTCCCGACGCATTAAAATGCTTAAAACTGATTATACCACTTATGCCAGGGATCCGCACGCGCTGCCGGTCATCCTTGTAAAATTAATTCTGCTGGAGGCCTAGTTTATTCCATTTTCAGAACACTACACTTTTATAACATAATCGCAATTTAACCGCTCTCACCATGTAATGGAATACCATATTGCACAAGACTGATATTTTATAATACCCTCTAAATTAACGTAAAATATACAGATAATAAATCAATAACTTCTTTATGAATACAGATACCACATCAGTTTTTACACACGTACTATTCAATTAAGGATAGCAATAAGTGTATCTTACTTAATAATAATTATATTATTACAATTTAAACATTCAAAAAGTAAAAACGCTTCGATACATCGAAATCATTTGGTTTATTCAAGCGAAATAACAAAAGCTGATTTGATATCGTTATGACGTACAATGTAAAACACAACGTAGACAGTTTACGGCCACTGTCCGAGAAAATAAAACATTGTTACTGTTATTTCCCACGATACCTATAAAATGCCCAACAAAATATGAAACAGTTATACGATATGACGAAAATAAACACGTTGTTATAATATAAACTTTGCGGATTCGGATTGGAATAACCTTCCTAACAAAATATTTATTTGTTTTTTCAATATTTTATTAAACGTGACGCAACGGTCATGGTAATGAGAACGGGATTGATGTTATTCAATATTTACATACTCAGAATCGTTAAGTGGTGAATACTGGAGCCCCTTAGTTTAGATGTACTATGAGAAAACTAAGGGATACTTTAGAGCCTAATTTAATTCCACTATGGTAAAATTGTATTGTAGGCAATACACAAAATATTGCGACTTAGACATTTTCGAGATTGTTTTAGGATTTAGATAACAAAATTATTTAAATAGCCCACTACTTGTAAGCACATTTTATTCGTCATGTTTACTAGCTTAAATATGTACACTGATGCTTTAGTATTGAACTAAAGTTTATCTAAAATTGTGTTCTTATATTATATTATCTAAAATGGTCAATTTATGAACATTTGGGCCTGGCAGCACGGTTTTCCAAACCACAGCGAAAACATGCGACTGTGCTTGCCAGAACAAATGGTTTACCTTATTTATCAGTAGTTTAATTTTTAAAACAATAAAAATTATAATCTTCACCTTAAAACCTTACAAAAAACAATACTGATGGTTTATTGGCTCTTCTATATTTCTTATGTTTCCAGTAAACATTTAAATAAAAATGAAACTTTTAATAATGCATAATTATTCTTGCTTATTCTTATTTCCTTTGTAACATAATGCTAGAAAATAGTGTTATAAAGTGTTTCGTGCCGTGATCCGAGTCAAGCAGTTTGAATTTCTATGCTAGCAACACATTTGTCGATGTATGATGATAATATTTTTACCTACCTACTCTTTGAAAATGTTAAAGCTGTTAGGCTGTCAGCGTCAGCTGTCAGTGTGACAGATGAGTCACTTCCCGTTCGGTTTGCTTTGATTACAACCCTTTTTGTTTACTTTTGCCGTTTCTTTCATATAAGCGTTGTATACGTACATCCTTTAAAGAACTAACTATTTAAGTGTTTTAAGAACCTTGTAATCAACCGTATTCTTATTCAATCATCATGTCTCGCTGTAAGTATACCCTTACCTACTTTCTACAAAAATATAGAGCGTAAGATTGTCCTATAATTTCCTTTAACTACTACAACGGTGAAGAAAGTTAAAGTAATTTACTTAAGACAATAACGTTAAAACTTTTAATAATGCATTATATTGTTGCAGTCATTTGTTTTGTTAGTTCAAATTGACTCACTCATTTAACTTCGCTTATCTGCGCGGTCATTTGGTTTTTATTACAATGACGCTTGTTTGTTGTACGATTAAGAATAAAATATCTAACATTTTTTAAATGTGAAACCTCTTACAACTTTGTAGACATTTTATTCAAAATGAATGTAGATCATATACTATCCTGTTAATAAAATGGAAAACATCGTACTAAATGATGCAAACACAACAAATGTTGTGCAACAGAAAAATACATCTCAATGCATTGAGAATATTACGAAAGGGTTTCTAACAGTACTACAAGAAATATGACATAAAATTTTTTCTAATATAAAAATGCTTGCTGTAGTAAATTAATAATTATTATAATTCTTATGATTCCACAGTTAATTATGGCAATAATCCTCAATACCCTCCACCACAAAATACTATTTATCCTCAATTATATAACCCGGTCAATGCACCTGCTCCTGGTCCTGGACAACCAGGAAATCCATATTATGGATATCCAGCTCCGGGCCAACCTTACCCAAATGAGCCTGGGTTTGCTTTTCCATACCAGCCAGTGCCCATCCAGCCCACTAGTGTTCCCGCAGCAATGTCATATCCGAATGTAATGCCAACTGCACCACAGTATCCAGGACAACCTATAGTGGCACCAACGCAGCCTTATGTAGGAGGATGTAAGTATATTTAGTTGTAATGGCTATATAACTATTACTAGCTTCATCCGCAAAGAATTATGAAATTTTTATTTTATTGTTTACATATGTCGCAATGACATAAATGATGACAAACTATGGCAACCCTGCTTCCTTAATGTTGGGAGCTTGTATTTTATGGTTCCTTTCCCCCATTTTTTTCAATTTAATTATCCCCCAAGTTTAATAGCATAAAAATATATTGCTTAAAGTGTGTCAAAGTGTAGTGCTTTTTATTAAAGAAAGAATTATTTAAAAATCTGCTGTGATTGCTGACATCCTATGCGACATAGTAGTGTGTGTTTACACTTATTATATTAGTATAGTTTAAATGAGATTTACTTTTGTTATCATCACTAGTACAGCATTAACGACGCATATGGCTACGATAGGGCGCGCGGAGAAAAATGGTGCCGTTGCGCCTGCGACGTCATGATTGCCGCTTAATTGCATATGAAACAGGCATCTTGTTAATTGAATTTTAATTCATGTCATAATTTATATAAATTAATAGATGTAATTTTTCCTATAATGTAAGTTTCACCAAGCGACACCTTTAAACCTCAAACAAGCAAGAGATTTTTTGAGATGATTTTAAACAGTTTTTGGGTAAAGGGTTCTGTGTATATTAAAAAAAATTGTTAATATGGGCGATTTTTACTGAGCTTGATACTGATTACATTTTAAAATATTTTTCTTATGGTAATGTCATGTAGAAAATCACACACACCATGAAATTAAGAATGCTAAACTACAATTAGGCATAAACAAATAAAAAGGTCATTTTAACATTTTACAAGTTAATTGAATAGTAATTTGTGTGGAAACCTTATAATACTAAATTATATGTATTTAATGTTCTTACATATTTTAGCTCCAGTCGAATGGATTCCAACCACACCAAGAGATGCTTTCACTTTAAGCGATAAAGCGATTGTTGCTGGCTATGAGGGTTACGACCAAAGCCCTCTTTGGGTGATAAGAGCTAGATATGGAGGAGATTTGATCCCGGGCAAACTGGCCATTAAACACCATGCTGCATATGTTCCTTGGGGTGGAAACGAAAACGCTGTCCAGAATATTGAGGTAAGACATTTAGAAGGCTCTAGTAAAACTCCGTTTTATGCAATTAACAATAGTTAATGAATATTCTCTATTTGAGTAAAGATTTTACAGTTTCAAATTAGTACTTACTTGTTTATTTATATTTATATTTTACTTATACTTATTTATATTTAAAAATGTTGAAAGACTCATACCTGGTAATATTATAAAATTGTTTAACTTTTTACAACAAATAGTGATATTTAGTTCATAGTTTTGGTTTGAAATATACCGGTTTGTAGCTTTGCATTTACTTGTATCTTCTAATGTATGTAATTAGCTGTTAGAATTTAAGAAATCCTGGCAACTTTAATTTGCTAGTGTTAGAATGTAGTTTATGTCCCTTTCTAAACTGCAATTTTTAAGTTTATGGCGTGAAAATATCTAGCCTAAAGTGTGTCGGTCAATGTAAGCATTTTTATATTCAAAAGTATGCTAATATTGCTAACTTCCTATATTAGTATAGATGTAACTTTTATGCCAGGTATGTTGTGCCCCACCTGAGAGGGTTCGTTGGGTCGAGGGTCGTGAGGGCGTTATTCCACCAAACGCTATTGTGGGAGGAAACACTTCATCTGGTGAACCATTGTACATTGGAAGAGCAAAAGAACAGGGCTCTTTAACTCCTGGAAAGGTTTGTTTAATTTTATTTAATGATATCTATTTGTTTGAAAAATCTTACTAATTTCTACAGACATATGAAGGCTTGCTTTTTTTTTTAGGGTGACTTATAATTTCATATTTGAAATATTTACTGTTTATATATTATTTGTACATTGATGGAATAATTATTGTATTTTTACAGGTACATCCAAGTCACAAAGGTATGTATATATCATTTGCGGGCAAAGAGATAGCCCATAAAATATATGAAATACTTTGTCATGCTTAGAATTTTGAGATGATTTTCAAATAAGATATTAAAACATCATAATTGTAAAAATCAGATATTGTTGAATCAGTGAAACTGATATTTATAAAATCTTTATCCTAAATCTGAATCTCCTGACTAACTTTTTTATCTGTATTTCCTATCGAATTTTGACAGATCGAGGTCATTGACCCACATGTTTTTATTTAATCTATGTTTAAACAAAGTATTAAGAAAGACTGTTCTTATAAATTTGCAACAATATCTTTCTTTTGTATTGCAATATAATCTCATTTTATATAATTATTATTGTTATTATTAGAAATTAAGAATATGCCAAAAAAAAATGTAGATTATTTTATATGGCATTATGTATATTTTCTGTATTTGAGGGTTTTGGGGTTATTAATAAATATATTAAAAAAAAAATGTTTTTTTTTTACTTTTACTATAAAATAAGTACAATTAAACTACACATCGATCAAAATTACAAAGTTTTATGGATTGTTAGTTCAAAGTGGATTAAATAATAATTTAAATTATTATACAAATTATCTTTAACGGATTTTTTTTATAAGTATTCAATAAAAAAAAATTAAAAGCAGATACTGGACATTGCACAAGGTGTTTTTATAGTAAACATGAAACAATTAAGTACGTCATTGTAGTTAACTGATGGAAAAAGGATTTATTCTCACTTTAATGTCCTATTTCTATATACATTTTTTTCTAGAGTTAACCTATAATTAAATTACCTGTGCATAAAAATATAGTTTTATTATCATTAAATATTTAAAATATGATTAAATCTAAGATATAGGTAACAAATATCACAGGATAATATTCTAAATCCTTATTAGTATCACAACGGCCGAATACTGGAACGAAACTAACTTAAACAATGGTCTTCGTGCGACGCCTACAATTGGTTCAGTATTCAACTGTAACTAACCTTATTCCTCTTAAATTAAAATAGCAATAAATGTTTTAGTCATGTGCTATTTTTCTTTAAAAGGAAAATGTTTTTTTTTTAATCTGTTAGTGATGTCCCTGTTCAAAGATTATTGGTACGGTTGCACATCATACTTTGAGTTAAGCCCATCTCTATTTGCGATTGAGTGACGTCATTATTAGAAATGTCACTTGTATCAGTTTTTGTTTGGTTTTTATTTTTAAAGTCCTCGTTAGTATCGAACGCTTTATTTTCAATGCCGCTTTTCTCTGTTTTGGTTTCGGATTTCATTTCACCTTCTTTATCGTTCGTATTCGTATTTGCTTCATGTTTTTTATTCGCCAAATACAACCACCTGAGGAGAATTAATGTGTTTTTATGAGAATAACATTTGTTACAGATTACTAAATTCTCTCGTATTAAGATCTTATCAGTACTCTAATGAAATGACAGTTCACAAGTTAAACAAAACTAACAGTGAGTTCACTGAAACTAGTGAAATGAAAGAAATATAAAAGATAAAAGTTTGGGAATCGCTGGAGTAGTTATCCAACATCTTTCATTCAATTATTAACACATTATATTAAATATTTCGTTAAACTAACAAGTTAAGATACATACAAAAATATAACAACAGCTGGCACAGTAAGTCCTCCTCCAAGTAGGAAGAATGCTCCGGGGAACGTCTTTATTGTAGCAGTGTACACTGTCGTATACATTGGGGCATATACTAGCGGCATCATTGCTTCTGCCACACCAAAAAACGAATTCACTTTACCTATAAAATGTTCATTAAAGCTCTATTAATCTTTACCGTAGAATTTCACCTATTTCGCTTCTCAATATATCACTAACATTATAAATAAAAAAGTTTAGATGGATGTTTGTCTACCCATCTCCAGAACGGCTCGACGGATCATATTAAAATTTGGCACAGATGTAGGACATAGTCTGAAAAAACACATAGACTACGCGAAGACGGAGTCTCAGGCGACAGCTAGTTAAATCTGGAGCTGAGTTTTTTTTATTCAATTTAAATCAAGCAAAGGATATTAGTGTAATGCGTAGATGCCTTCAGGGTAAAATAGTAGTTTCATTTGTAATACCATCGACTTATCTCCTTTAATTTCTGCACAGACCCACAATGGTGTTAAGTAAATAGTGCCAAATTAAAAAGAGTTTGTATTATCACTTGTAAATATTGACTTATGTTCTTACCCAATTCATCTTTGTCCACTAATTTTGATACCATCGATCTCATTGCAATAAATGATGTCCCGTTAAATATTTCGATCAAAGGAGCTGTAAGAAATCAAAATTGTAAATAAACAAAAACCGTGTAATAAAGTTAAGGGCACATTAACTTACCTATGTATATGTGCCAAGTCTTCGTCGCGAAGGCGTACATAAAGCCTGATAAAATTTTACTCGTGCATGAAATTACACCAATGATGGCATCGTCAAACTTTAGTATGTGACTGAAAACTCCAACGGAGAACAGCGTTCCTGAAAAAAGGTATTCATAAGGTAATTTTAAGATTAAATTTGTTTCAAACTTTAGTACGACGTGAATCAGTACAAGCAATTTATAATCCGCTTTTTCACTAAGCGTATGACGATGACGTGTGTCACTATTGCTTCGGTAAAAAAGAGTAACGTCAGTGGAAATAATCATTAATACTTTTCTAAGAAAAAGTCTCTAGTCGCTAGTATAATACTATGGTAATAATTAGGAAATAATAGGTGATTTTATAAATAAATGTATACATTACCGACTAGTGAAGTACACATGGCGTAAGTTGAAAACATACTAAAATCAACTTCGTTCCAGTTAAAACGGTATCTAGTGAATAGATACATAACCGACATCTCGCCTGAAAACACAAAGAAAAAAGTAATTGTGATCTTAACACTACTTATTATAAATGGAAAAGTTTAGAAGGATATTTGTTAGAGCTTGTAGCCTAAACTGTTGAACGGATCTAGATGAAATTTAGCATTGATGTAGAGTCGCAGCTAGTACAGCATAATTTCGTTGGTTGCTATTGTACTCGATACGCATTATTAGTGCTCACCATAAATAGGTCCAATGACGACACACAGCACGACTACCAACATAATCACTCTCAGCCTGCGGTTGTTGGGGCCTCGTTTGAAAGCCACCATTAACGTGTCCTTCACATAACGTATGTCAAAGAAATCTCTAAGCCATTCGCAGCAGTTGTTTGTCGGCTTCTGAAAAATATACAATAGTAAGGTCATTGTTTGTACAAAGACAAAATGATCAATACTTGAAACGTGCAGTTAATATACATTTAATTGTTATGTATTTATTACATCTGTTTATATTATAGTACTGCATCTTTGTTTATTATGGAATGATGCTTTCATCACTCATGCGTATAACATGCTCCTCAAGCCAAGGTTTGTTTGAGGATTTTTATTCTAAGGTAATGAGATGTGTTTATTCCAAACATTTTTTGATGATTAGTACAGACCGACAGTTTAACTGACCCGGTATACATATGTAATTTGATTATGATAGCTTAGTATCGCTCTACTGTGTACAATTTCCTTTACGTATCGCTGGCGTCATAATTTTTTATTCCATTTTCTGTCTATGATGGTTTAACGTATTATCTGACGGAACCGATAACAACCCTTGCACCGGGCCAGATGTATTTGTTTGACTATTGCAAAATAATATAAAATCACTCATACTTTAAAATTACAGATATATTCAAAACTAACTTATCTAACAATGAAATCTGATAAATTCCCTTAATAGGTTAAGTTTTGATAGAGTTAATAATGACGTATTATTATTTATGTTCTCCAAAGGGATTTTATCTGATTTAAACAATATTATACAACAGTATTGTTGAAGCGAAGTGCTTTTGTTGTTGACATTAACAATGATATTTCATAACTCGTTGACATAATTAAGCTGCGAAGGACTTTTATTTAATTTAATTATTTTAATACTGTTGCATTCACCTTTGTCATATTCGAGTGCTACGATTGTTTTAACATGGTTAATTTTATTTATAAATCGTACGATTTTTTAACCGACTTCCCTAAAAAAGGAGGTACCTACTCAATTCGTCTGTATGTTTTTTAAATACAAACTATGACGTTTTTGCTTCAAGTTTTTTCATCTAGGAATTCTATCTTTGAGATGATTAGCGATCTGACATAGAAAATTTTCAAACATAGTGTTATTAACAGATTAAAAAAAGATGATTTTAATTCGAATGTTTTTTAAAATTGTGTCATGCTTTCACGTACATTTTTGTATTCACTAGCACAAGTAACGACAATATTATTCTGTGCGTCACTAAGATATCTGTCAATCAACAGACCGGACCGCTGTCTCCGTAACGGGTGGTCCGATTTTGACGGGACTTTGACTGGTAGCTGGTAGAAAGCAGATACGCGTGAGTATAGACAAACATTTCCTTTTTATTTTCCATGCTAACGTAGTTCGCGGACGACAGCTTAGAATAATCTAGAAGCGGGGACCTCTCCAGCAGCCGAGTGTGACTCGGATCTGGGTCAAGTTGACGGATCTTTTTGTATAGTTACAATTCGCTGATCAGACGACATTGAACTTGAAAATCTTACATAATTATATTGATCAAACAATATTCAAGGTCACATCGAATGTACAATATGAAAAAAAAAATCTTTGGCCTTTTTCATTCATAATTGTTGAATAAAAAATCTATATTTAAATCTAATCCGTATAAAAAGGTGAACCGTGCCTTTCCGGACGTTAAGTTTGTTTATTTACCTATCCGTGACAATTTATTATAACGGCTTATAATTTTCAACTTAAAATGGCATTATAAAATAAATGAAATTGGCAATTGTTTGAAAAATAAACATGTAGACCTAAAACTCTTCTCATATCTTCCTTTCATTTCTAAAACTATTCTACAAAATACGGACATCATCTTTAAACATGATAAAAAAGGTTGCATCTCTACAATAATTAGTGGTCCAATTACATTGTAATACTTTTTTAAAGAATTAGCCACTTTTTCATAATATTTTTAACAATAAAATAACGACGGACATGCATCAATAAGTCCTGATGCGTAGTCGTCCCTGATCATCTGCCAAACGCCCTTGTCATAACGCACCGTGGGAAGCTGCCTTGATCGGTCGAACTGTTTTTGTGATCTGTACTCTACCATAATTAACTTCCGGACTACTTATTACTAGTTAATTCCTGACTACGTATAATTCTACCTCTGCATTATGCTCAATTTTGGATTCGATGCAATTTTGCGGTAAATCTTTGAACTAATAGACCGTTTTCATCGATTTTTCTGAATTAATAACAAAATAATTATAAAACGTGCAAGTCGATAACTAAGTGTTATTTTTAGTTATGTTTTACTTTTAATTCCCATTAAATAAAAAAAAGTATTCCATTTTTCTTCCCTTAAAGTTCAGAACAACAGTCTGTCCGTTTATAAATAATTTTTATTTTCTTTGTAAACACGAAAATATAGAAGTTAACTAAGTTAACTAATATAAAGGTAACAGGACTTACCGAATCAATAAAATAATTAATTAAATTAATAAATTCTATAAAGAACTCTTAATCAATCTTAAACCACATGAGTGATGTAAGATGTAAACTAAACGCTTGAATTTAATCTCTAGCCTCGAAAATAATTAATCTATAGGTCAACTAGACTTTTGCAATTCACATTTAAAACTAACGTTTAAATATTTTTGCAAGATTAGCATGACAGCATATCAATATAAATAATATGATAGATTATTTATTATGAAAAAATACCTAACGTAGATAATCATTTTATTTATTTGTAAAGAAATGTTTTGCTTTATTTAAATAGATAATCGAGAAAACAGAAGTGTGAATAGTTAACAAATGATTATAAATCACTTTCTTTTAAATTATCTATACATCATCTCCCTGTTATTCTTTATGTAGATCGATAGTAAATTACTACATAAATACAGCAAACAATACATGCTGTTACTATAATAATGAAGGCGTTGAAGTATAAACACAAGTGTGCGCCATAAAAACAATAGACAATTGCAATTGTACAGCCAACGCAGGCAATATTTACAGCAGCCGCAACGCTGTTTGCCTAACCTCAGCACAATACAACAATTCATTTCCTTAACAAATGATCATTACATCAGCTGTTACAATTTTGTTGATCGAATAAGTGTATTTTAAACGTAAATTTTCGTTACAAAATGTCTTTATTTCTGATTGATAAAAAAAACATACTTACAATGTTCAAGTCATCCCTCTTGACTTCTTTTATCCTAAAGAATCCATAAAAGAAGCTCAAAATATACAGCGTTGCGCTTAAAGAGAACACGCCGTATAATCCAATTTTCCGAACTAAAATTCCACTAAGCGCTGCACCCACAGGCACACCCAATGAATAAAATAGATTTACGATTCCGATTCTCAATGTCCTTTGTTCCTCCGTGGTAACATCAGCTATGTAACTAAAGATTCCCATGAACATTGTAAACCAACCACCGGTCAGTGCTGGGAAAATAGCCTCAGTTACAGCAGCCACTTCTACAGGTAATTGGTAGAAGAAATACGTATTAACTATAAGGCCTATGCTTGTTAAGAATTCTCCAACAATTGGTATAAGCATGCAGAATTTTCTTTGCCCAACTCTGTCACTATAGGCTCCGAGAAATATTAATATGCCACAAGGTAAGAATGACTGTAATACAGTTTTCCATCCTGCAACTGACGCTACCAGAGTTTGTACTGCTTCTTCTTCCATTGTATAGTTCTCTGTCTCTCTTTTAGTTAGTGCATCACATATGTGATGTTCGAAAGCTAAATTGACACGACAAGCTTTTTCTAAATATAAATTCTGTGTAGCTAATGCCGATAGTACAGATGGCATCACATAGCACGCTAAAATTGGCTCCACCGTAATCAATGAGAACATATGCCTCGCCTTTTGTATGAAATTTAAATCGTCCCAATTATCTCCAACATCTTTTTCTTTTTTTGTATCTACATTTGATTTTTCCTTTTTACTTTTCCTTATGCTATTTCTGATGTACTCATTAGTGTTGTTTAAAACCATTTTGTCGATAGTCTTAACGTTGGTTTCTATCTTTTTTTCATCGATCGCCATTATTGGTATCTGAAAAGAACAATATGAAATTTAGTGATCAATTAATGTTTTTTTACCTATTTGGAGGATCTTTGTATGTGCTGTGAAGACCTCGTATATTGTCTCTGAATCATTGAAAAGTACAAGTCATAACTAATATTGTATCGAAGAAATCTTTTGTTGATTTATTAGGAGGCTGAAATTCTAGAGTTTTGCTCGTTAGTGTACTAAGTTCAAATTACTTCTGATTAGTAAATGCATTAATGTCGCTAATACCGGACGTAATGGCCATTAAATGATTACCGCGTGTCTTGTGACCGTTGGCAGACGGATAGTATCCACTTTACGTAGCTACTGAAGTTTTATCATGTCCCATTGTACAATTTCCATCCAGTCACGGAAAGAAGTGTTTTAACAACGTATAATGCTCTTAGTTTTTATCTCGTTTCAGCGTCGAACTTAAAGCAAGATAAGACACGGACGTTTGTAATCGAGAGACATCTTACAATGGACAATGATTTCCTGGACTTTTATTCTATTGGAATTTAAAATGGTTTGTTTAATTTAACAGTAAAGGTAAAATATGAGATTCATGTTATCTAAACGAAGTGAAATAACATAAAATATTTGAATTCTATATATCAATATTAATTAACTTTTATTAAGTCTATAACATCTCATTAAAGATAAGCGTAATGATGTTAGTGTATTACTAGTATTTGAGGTCATCAAAGTATTATAGTTACCTGTTGACTGTACAAAGGACAGGAAGGGGAAAATTTTTGCAGCAACTCCGAATTTAGGTACTCATTCCTAACCAGACGTATGTAAATATTTAAATGGTCTTTCCCCTTAATTAGTATACATTAAGAATATTTGGATGCGACATAATGAGATGACTTGTAGTTTTTTTGATGACAATCTCAACAATGCAGAGGTTGACAAAAACGAGCAACGTTATTACACAGGCCTTGTGAATCGCTAGATCGCAGCGTTCATTATCAAGGTTGAATTAGGGACATGTTTTGTCATTTCAGCTAAATTTTTATCTTTCCCACCTCCGCAGATAAAAATTTTTAGTAATTATAATTCTAAATTGATAAATGAAATGGTTTATTCAAAATTTTATTTTACGAAACTTATTTTATTAAACTTCTCTCTAGTGCCGTTAGACGTTATTTTGTTTTTAAATTTAGTTAGGTCACTGGCAATGAATAAACGAATTGATAATATAGAAAAAAATTGTCAGTGAGTGGAGCGATTACGAACGAACCACATTTTTTTATCAAAGAACAACAATAGGGTGTTTGGTTTTTATTAGATTCTATTTTCGACGTGTTAATATATTTTTAATAGTTAAATTATTATGTATTCCAACGAAAAACAAGACTTAAATATCGGTAAAAACATTTCCGATGATTGCCATAGCATTGAACTTTCTATTATTTTAGTAGGTACATAATAATTAAATCTTTGGCAGTTTTAAAAAAAATGATAGTGGCACTCATGATATTTCTAACACAGCTCTTTAAAAACTGGAAAGTGGTTTCTAAAAAAATAATCCACCTGTTGTTTACAACAACTAAAAAATATACAATGTTTGAACAATTCGCGAGTTTAGATCTAAAAAAAATGTCTGAAAAAAGATCAACCAACCTTCAATCACGGATCCTTCTATCTACAAAATGGCTGGCAAAAAACGCTTTCATTATTATGCTACGAAAATATTGTTTATTAATTCACTGTTTATAGTCGTTAAATATTTTTTTTTTATAATTATATTTATTAAGAAGATTTTGGCAATTTCTTATTTTAGATAATATTTATTTGAAGATTACTAGTTTACGCCCGCGACTCATCCGCGTGGAATAAAATAAAAGTAAGCAGCCCATGTGTTTTTTCAGACTATCCTCTACATCTATGCCAAATTTCATCGAGGTCCTGTCAGCAGTTAAGGCTACAACCTCAAACTAACATATATCAAAACTTTCGTATTTATAGTACTAGTAAATTACCCCATAGCATTATACATCATTGTACAGTTCAAAGAGTGAACAAACCAATATATTTTTCTTTCTTAATCCATTAGAAAAATCGATTATTAGCTTCGCTATACTAAGAACATCGTGACGATACGACTTGTACAAAAAATATTGATTGATAGATGGATGCTTCAATAGCCAAATACATTATTACTACAGAATAAGGTGATTAGATAAAATATTTATTTTGTTTCCTAAAAACCTTATACAAAATACAAGTATTACCTTAAAATGTTTGTTTTTGTATAAAAGATAAATGATAAAAAGCTGATTTCCATAACAGACGTTTAATCCAAACAATTGAATATAAAAGCCAAGAAGGAAGTACGAAATTTTAGCAAAAAATCTTTAAAACTCGACCTTGAAGATTTAATATGATTTGCGATTACAGCGTCGTATAGCTGACATTTAAAATTAGTATGTCAATTCTATACTGAGACACGATCATGCAAAAATAGAGAGCAACTACTTTTTTACAAACCATGTTGAGATCAAAAACCTCGATTAACAATACAAGTCAACTTCATGTTTTGTTTTAATGTTTTTGTTTCTAGTAATTAATTTTTTTTACTCCTGGAAAGAGAGATGGATTGCGTGAAAGGTGACGTGATCAAGAAGATGACTGAGATGACGGATAATAGTTATTTGGACGATGAAAACTGTTGCGTCGACCCTACGGGAGTAGGATAAAAAGATGACGAAGACCTCATTAATAGTCTGAATATGATATCATTAAAGAGGTAGTGACGACTGACATGATTGAAGACAGATTAATTTGGTGATCAAGAATTGGTGTACGGACATTACAGGAGTGGGATCAGTCTCTAGCCTAGTCTCTATTGAGTCGATAGCTCCGACATATATTTATGGAGGTAGTGCCCGCGTTAACATCTTAGCACGAATGGGCCGGCACGGCCGGTGTAATACCACGACCACACAGAAGACAGGCGTGAAATGGAAGCAATTCCGTGTTTCGTCTGATGAGTGTGGTGCCGGAGGTCTAATTTAAGTCCCTTTCTCTTTACCACCCTTTTCTTATAAGGAGAGGATGGGAAGGGGAAGTGGATTTGACGATTTTACGGTTGCTCGTTTGCCACCTTATGTTATAAAAAAAAGTCTCCTCCAATAATAGACAGACTATGTTTGAAAGCTTTGTGTAATTTATTTTAATTATTCCGAGCTTTAAAATATTAAAAGCTTCTTTATACTTTAAATACATTAAAGTTTCAATGCCGTGTGAATTCAGTGAGGTGAACGCAAAAATGGTTGAATCCGTTCTCTCGTTTGTCTGAAGCGAGCAAGATAAATGTCGGCCTCGGCGCGGATATTTGATTGCGGTAAAATTGCTGCCGCAAAATGGCAAACCATTACGGGACGTTAATTAACGTTCTGTTTATTTTACTGTACGGAAAATATCAATCTTAACTAAAATTACTAAACATTACACAAATATAAAACTTAAAACAAAATGTTCATGGTACTAAACATGACCAAGAAGGGAGTGGTGAATGAAATGACGGATGATAAAGTTATTTGGAGGACGAAAACCCGGCGCGTCGATCCTATGGTAGTAGGAGATGATGATGATGATGACTCAAGCCCCAATGCTCCGCAATAGCCTCATAATGTCGCGCGTTATTTGACGGTACTGAACAGACAAGCACAGGATGTAACCGACAAACCTAGGCACGTACATTCAATACATAGAAAAATTAAAAACCCTCGTCTGTTTAGTGTTTTATTAAAAAAAAGTATTGAAGAGACAAACTGATGTTTGTTTTGCATCAAACTGGAGCTCTAGGAGCTCATCTTACTAAACAAAGAATCAGTGTTTTGATAACAATTGTGACATTGTTTGAACAACACTTCCTACAGTTCACCGTGACATATCACTTAACGTAATGTCCATACTTGCACGTATTCGTGCATGATTTTTCAACTTCATATCGATTTGTTATAAATGTAAATAAAAGTAACATAAAACAAACTTATGTTTTGTTTCATTACTATCTTTATTTGTAGAGGTACACGAGTACAGGTAGGGTGGTATGGGCATGTTATGAGAAGGGATGAATCGCATGTAACAAGACGGACGTTAATTATTAATGTGGAGGTAAACCAGTAGAGGTAGACCTAGAAAGAGATGGATGGATTGCGTGAAAGGTGACATGATCAAGAAGAGAGTAATGACTGAGATGACGGATGATAGAGTGCTTTGGAATACGAAAACCCGGTGCGACGACCCTACGGGAGTAGGATAAGGCAGGGGAGATGATGATGACACGAGTACAGGTAGGCCTAGAAAGAAATAGATGGTTTGAGTGAAAAATGACATGATCAACGCAAGCGAAGGGAGTAGCGACTGTGATGACGGAAGATAGATCGAGATATGTAAAGGACGAAATCTGATGCGCTAACCCTACGTGTGTGGGATAAGGACAGTGAGAAGATATTCTTACTAGTATAATGAATGCGAAAGTTTCAGATGGATGGATCGATGTTTGTTAGAAAATGTATCCCAAACTACTGAACGGATCACGATGCAATTTGGCATAGATGTAGAGCATAGTCTGGAAGAACACGTGGATTATTTACTTTTAAAATTTCATAAATATGATTAATGATCCCCGTTACTCTTTATTTATTAGACAAAATAATTGCCATCAACTGAACATTTTGGCAGGAACTTTTGTATAAATAATTTGAAAATTACCTAAATAAATAACCGTCACTACAAACTGCTATCTTTGTAAGAAGTCAAATGTTATTCCCCCATTATGTTAACAACTGACCAAATTGTATATTTATATTTCCATTACTGAAATTACCTTATACTGAAATTACCACCGGTTTCCCCAGCTTACAATTTCCATTAACATAAACGTTGTGTTTATTCACACTAACAAAAAAAACTGTATGTATTTTTTTTTAATTCGACGTCACATAAACTGTAGGCGATACGTATTTACATTACTATTAGTAACGTGTGTCAAAAATAGTTGACAATGTGATTTAGCTAAATACCTATGCAATTTGACAAATTCAAATGTAAAATGATAAGTAAATGTGCAATTTATTCGAATTATTTGTATGTAAATTCATTTGTAACGAAAAGGATGACAAAAAAATAACATATTACTTAGATTTATGATAAGAATATTTTATTCCTGAATACGCCAAAATAGTCAAATAACCGCTGCCCTTGGACTTTATATCATTTATCATTCCCATGAAATTAAACAATGTATCAGTGATTTTTATTAATTATAATGTAGGTGTAATTTAATTGATTACCTATGCTGAAATATTTACAAACACTTCTAACTCCTTTTCAGTAATATTGTATTTAGTTTGTATTTTACTAGTTTTTGTCCACGACTTCGTCCGCGTGGATTAAAAAACAAAAGGGAGTATATGTTCTTCCAGACTATCCACTACATCTATACCAATTTTCATCGAGATCCGTTCAGCAGTTTAGGCTACAAACTCTAACAAACATCCATCCATCCATTCATCTAGACATTCGCATTTATAATATTAGTATGATAGGATAAAAAAGACGACGATCTCAATTCTTTTAAAAAGAACAAACCAAATGTCGTTGCAAATTTATGCGCTTTTACAATAAAATATTTGACCAACTTTTAATGACTTTGTTTAATTTATAATTGTAACACGTTCCATATTATTGCTATCTTGTTGACATGTGAATAATATTCTCGTCAATTATCATAAATATGACAATCTTTATTCAGATATAAAAGTTTTTATACAATAGGGCAAGATGAACAGGACATTCACCTGATGGAAAACAAATAATAATAAATCAATACCATGTCTACAGTCATATAGAAAAACATAATGCACTTGTCGACTGAACTGTCCAATGACAGTATATCAATAAGTACAGTCACAGCGTTTATTGGTTTATTAAATTAAATATTGATTTTTAATATCATCATTCATCTCCCCTACCTTAGTTACTCCCGTCAGCAGGTCAGCACACCTTTTTATCGTCCTCCAAATAACTCTATCATCCGTCATCTCAGAATAACTTTCTTCTTGATCATGTCACCTTTCACGCAATCCATCCATCTCTTTCTAGGTCTACCTCTACCAGGGTACCTCCACGAAACTAACGTCCTCCTTGTTACATGCGATTTATTCCTCATAACATGCTTTTCAATAATATATGCAATTAAAACTGGGATGTCATCTCCACTTACTGATCAGGACGTAACTATGATGTAACGCATCCACATTGTTCGATTCACACACAGCCAAGTTAACAATTTGCAGAACACAATTAAAGTCGCAGTGATTACTCTGATGTAGGTACTGCAAGTTAGGCAACAATGGAATCGCTGGTTATACAAGGTCGCAGTTCTATTAAAAAAAAGATAAAATCTGTGTTTATGGCGTCTTAGAGAATATTTTTCCAGGTGCCTGAACACTACTACAGTCTTAGCATAACTTTAACTAATTGCTATCGAATTAAGACTTTATCCACGATGTTAGCAAAAAGTGCAACGTTGTTTTTTTTTTAAATATTAAATCAGAATTATATTCAGTTATCTTAATTAGATTTAATATAGTTATGCTTCGCTTGTTTAGGAATTTTACCTTATGATAAGAACCGTAGAACTAGATAGAAGGAAAAAGAATTAGCGGAATATAGATATTGTAACTCTATATGGATGAATATTTAATAGATTTCAAGTTTAGTCGAAATAAATAATAACGTCTAGCAGTTTTTACTCACTGTTGCTTGCGACTTCGCCTGCATGAAATAATATTATAGTAAAAATGTAGCCTTTGTTAATCAGTGATAACATAGCTTATTAATGGTGCAAGTATTGAAATCGGTCCAGTAGTTTTTGAGTTATTTCAATATGTACAAAAATCCAACAATACAAATCTTTCCTATTCATACTAGTAGTATAGATTAGTTAATTTCGTTGCGAGGATAATGTTATACCAAAAAATATGAACAAACTATTTACTTGGTAAACACAAATGAAGTTACAATTTAGTTGTCAACGATCATTTATTCGAGTGGTTTGCGATCGCGTTGTCGCAAGCGTAAACTGTGTGATTAAGTAATAACGGAAAATGATGTTACCGACCATTATTATACGATCTAGCGTATTATCCTTAAATTGTAATTTTGGTTTAATAAATGTATTTTTAATTTACTCACTTCTTCACTTTAAAACAGATAAAAGTATATTTAATTTTAATTTAAATCTTCAAATTAAAAAAATAACACGTACCCATACAAATAAAATGTACATTAAATTATTTACCTTCTTAGCTATTTTTGACACTTTTCGTACATGATTATTTGAGAGGTGTATCCTTTTTTTAAAGGCTAGAAATACATTAGTGAAATAATAATAATATATAACAAAATATTAATCCCTTTAGCTGTCATCATGATCAACTTGCACTTATCCCTTATGGAGGGTCGGCACAGTATGTGCTGCTCTTCCATACATCGCTATCAGCCGTCAAATCTGATTCCACTCCTTTCTTAAGCATATCCTCTTTTACACAAACCATCCATACTTTTTTGGCCTTCCTCTTTCTTTGTAGTCATCCACATTCATTCTTAACACTTTCTGATTTATGTCCCCATCGTCTCGTCGCATAACATGTCCATACCACGCTAACCTTTTGCTTCACAATTTCTCCATGTAGCTGTACTATCGTGATATTAACTGTGGTTAATAATAACGAAGACATTGATTTCAAAGTTAACCCTGTATTGGTGAATGGCGAACTCGAATCATTACCAGTCACGTATGTACATATATTGAGATGGTACACAATACTCTGTTATGTAACTATTCTTACACCATCATGCGCTGAATGCATGCGAAATTCCAAATTATCTGCGAATCTCAAGGTCTAAATGGATTATTGAAGACTTTTGTAATGTTTGAAGACCTTTAATTAATAGTATGTCTGGAAATAGGCAAGATAAATGTTATAGACAGAAACAAGATTTAAATGTTGTCTCCGTGTATATCCGTGTTTATGTAAACGGCGTGAAAGTTTACAACTTGAATATTAGAAGCAGTAAAACCTACTTAGGGAATCCTGTTTGGTAATCGTTTCACTAACATCCTATGAACTATGATGTATTGGAGTGCAAAAAGTAAGTAAAGACTGGTCATATTGTACAAATAAATTGAATGCTACTTAATAGACTATAGGTACACTTGTACTAACAATTGGAACTTACTATGATTTAAAATATAGAAACACTAGCTGTTCCCGTGCGACTTCATCCGCATGAAATTATAAAAAAATTATTTCATTGTTTACATTTGTCAAATTATCAATTACAAATGTCAAAATGACATGACATGACAAACTTGCTTCCTTGATGTTGGCAGCAACTTATGGTCTCTTTCCCACATTAGGGTTTTTATCCAGAATATTTATCCCCTAAGTCTAGTGGCGTTAAAATATGTAGCCTAAAGCGTGACGCAAGTGTAGAGCTTTTCGTTAAAAAAGGAATTATACAAAAATATGCTGTAATTGCTGACATCTTAGGCAACAAAGAAATGTGTGTTTACGCTTTATTATAATAGTATAGATAGTACAAAAACATTTAAAATAAACCACATCTTTTTATGACACTAGGAAAATACGTATTTGCTTAATTAACCAACCACATACTCAAGAGACCTTTTTGTGTTAAAGTTAATCTTCATTATCAGAGGAAGGACATTTCAATCTTCTACAATAGCTATGTTTGTAAATTTATTTAAATTATTATAACGTTTTTCAACTCTACTAGACGATAGAGTGACGTTGTGCGTTGCGTCAATATTTGCCGTGTGGTTCAGTCGCCGTCGCCGCACCGCAGTTGAAAAGCACGTGTGGCATCTCTTTATGTATCACTAGCTTTCGCCCGCCACTCCGTCCGCGTCTGTCTATATATATACTAAAGTCCATTGAAATCCGTTCGCGATTTAGGCTACAAATACTAACAAACATCTATCCACCTAAAATTTTGCGTTTATAATGTAAGTAAGATTATTTACCTATCATTTCGTCCTCCATATCGATATATCTACCGACATCTCAGTTATTACTTTCTTCTTGTTCCTGTAACCATTTACGCAATTCATCCATCCCTTTCTACGCCTACCTCTACTGGTGTACCTCTCCAATAGTTAACATTCTTCTTATAATATCAATGCTTATTATAAACTTCTCTAGACGTATAGTTTATATCTGAGAGCTGAAGTCTCAGGTCGCTTCATGAAATGTCAAACATTATACAGGAAATGAATGATAAAATCATATGCATACAATGCACTCGAATTGCATATTTTATTACGTGAAGGTTATTTTTAGCATAACATTTTTTGCAATAACAAATAGCAAGTACTATTATAGATCCTTGATCTTTAAGATGTTATCCCTTACAAATCCAAGGTTAAGGAAGTAAGTGCAACAGGCTGCTTACCGATGTAATGAATAATAAGGAAAACCTCAGTCCAAATTCAGTTTATTTACTGTCATTTTGATTGTCTAGACTTTCATATCTGTACGCTCTTTTGCTGGTACAGTATGGGTGTTGGTACACGTAGTCATTATAAAAAAACTACCTGTTCCCGTGCGCATAAAATTATAAAATCTTTATTTATTGTTTTTTATTCTCAATTGCAAATATTAAAATGACCGTAACCTTAATATCCTTGCTTCCTTAATGTTGGCAGCTTGTAGTTTATGGTCCCTTTCCGACATGATTTAATAGGCTTTTATTAAAGAATGAATTATTCAAAAATATGCTCGTCTAAGATAGTGTTCTATATATTCTAAAATATCTACATATACTACAATTCACTCGGTTTGCAGCTGCTTTGTTGATGGTACCGCATATTAAAAATACAACCATCCAATAGCATTTGTAATATTAAAAAGTTTTAAAAACTTTGTTTTCGCATTCTTCCTGGCATATTATATGTTTTGGAGGAAAATAGACAATGGATATGAGTGTCCTCTCGTGCTTGTAAAATCTTCAATAGTTGAACCTTGATTGGTTGAGGTCGCTCACCGTACATAGATATTTACATTAGATAAACTTGTGTTTCCTAATATTAAATAGTTATATTAAATGTATTCAAAAATAATTTCTATTATTAATTTGAATATTTACCCCTTATTAGGGTAAAATCCGAGCACCTCATCGGAGACGTACAGTGAGCTGATGATGATTTGAATTTGTTCGGTAAAGTATACTTTTACTTATTCATACTAATATGCTTAAAACAACGAAATGAGTTTTACGCAATTAATCATTCGCAATGTGTTAATTTTCAATGGTGATGTTATCTTGAATGTAATTTTATGTTTCTGTCGATTTAAAATTTCTTGCCATTGTCGTTATTTCAAACAACTAAAATGCGTACGTAAATGATCAAGTATGACAGTTTGTACATCAAATGTTACAGACAAGGCAATAAACATGACATAGCCTATACTAATATCATGAAGAGGTAGTATTTGTAATTTTGTATGTAATGTATAAACAATTATTGGGCACATTTAAAAAGTTATATCACTATTAAAAGGCTACATTATCAATGACTAACATAGGCTTTATTTTTTTAATTCCGCGCAGAAGAAATCGCTTTCAATACCAAATCTATACTAATATAATAAAGCGTAAACACACACTAGTTCGTGGCCTAGGATGTCAGTAATCACAGCATATTTTTGAATGATTCTTTCTTTAATAAAAATCCCTACACTTACGACACGCTTAAGGCAATATGTTTTCAAGCTAGTATGTAACAATTTGATTTGAACGCTTAAAATTACTTGTTTAATACTTGTGAAGTAGACTGCTGCCGTCGTCACACTACTTTATGACTCGCGAAGTTTTTATGTAAGCACATAACTTTCTAATCTTTAATAGGTTAAAAGCTAGGACATGATTTTGGTGCTGTGACTAGAATATTTGCCACTACAAAATGTTGACAAAAAAACCAATAAAACATTTAAAATGTTGTCTCGGATGGTTTAGTGGTTAAAATAATGATAAGTAGTTTATTGAGTTCAGGATTCAATGCCCCAATGACGAAAAAAAAAATGTAACGAACGACGACTATATTAAGTGTAGGATAAAATTGTAATATTGGAAAAAAAGCGTAAAATAGTTTTAAAAATTTGTATTATAATTTAACTGACAGTGATTTTAAATTATTTTAAAAGGAATCACGTAAATGTTTAAATAAATAAATCGTGTATTCTTTTTAATTTTATGCAAGTTTAAAATAAAATTTTAAATTTCTCACCTTTAATCACTTTAATTTTCACAAACTAATCACATCACTTTACCAAAATTTTAAGCATGAAAATTTGATATTTCTTAATTTTTTATTTTTTAATTAACATCCATATTATAGAGGTGTATTGTGATGTCGCGGTTGCGCGTGATCCGCGTTCGCCTGTAGCGGCTACAGTTCGGCGATTGTAATCAACTAGTCAACTCTCCAAGATTCCGCTGAATCCAAAACGGACATTGCTACGTGTTGACAATATACATTACCTCCTTAGCCTTCTTCACTTTTGTTTATTGTTTTGCATAAAGGTGTTTGTTTTAGGAAAATTTACGTCAGTGCGTTATAGGATTAAATGATTACACAAATGGAATTAATTTAACATTTATAATTAAATCCAATACAAATTTATGAATCTACTAGCTGTTGCTCGCGACTTTGCCCGCGTGATTTTAAAAAAATAGCCAATATTACTCTGATAACGTAGCTTTTTAATGGTGTAAGAATTTTTGAAATCGACATAATAGTTTTTGAGTTATTTCAATAAATACAAAAATACAAATCTTTCCTCTTTATAATATACGCGTAGATAAACGAAAGTTGAAATAAATGAATTGCATAACTATTTTAGTTAAATTATAATTAATTAATTAATGATCTAAACTGAATTTTCAAATAAATCATTTAATGTATTACATAATAGCACCTTAAAAAGTAATCGATTTCCAAGTAACTTACCAATTGATTAATACATCGATTTAAGAAACATAATTAGAGATGTACAACCACGAAAATAGCGGATGCAGATTTTTTTATAAAAGCTAAGGACTTTCTACACTTTGTTGCTTGCAGTAAAATGTTTAAGTGTTGACCACAAACATGTGAAGAAACGTATGATCTTCTTCATACAGTTATTTACTTAAGTACATACAAAGTCATACATTTAAAAAAGCGAATAGTTTCAAGAATATACCTATTTGATATTGATTGTTCTCGAACGAAATAAGCAGCAAGTAATACTGTTGAATAATAATGTTTTTTTTAGAATATAAACATTACAAAAATCCTTCTGGTAAGTATATAAGTATATGTATTTTAAAGTTTTATCGAACATGACCTTGTGATTTTATTGTCCGCTATTTGAAGATGTTACAAATACGAGTACATGTTATAATAACTATAGTGCAAGACTTTTAATGATGGATGTTTGATAGAGTTTGTAGCTTAAACGGCTGAACGGATCACGATTAAATTTGGCATAGATGTAAGGTCTGGAAGAATACATAGGCTACTTAATTTCATTTTTTTGTGTCCACGCGGATGGAGTCGCGGGCGAAAGCGAATATTAAATACAAGTCTGTTTCAATGTTTTGCATAACACAAAACACATTTTTTATATTTTGATCTTGTTATCTAAATGTATCGCAAATTAATTTTGTTTACAAAAAATAAAATAACGTGCACATAGTTAGATATTTTCAACCTTGATTTAATTTTTTGTTTCTGTTTAGGATTGTTTATGGAATATTTAGAAGGGTGCCAAATCGAAATTTAATTGTTAATGTATAAGTTATTTTTTTTATTTACATTGCTTTATTGCTTTATTTATTGTAACTATTTTCAAAGTAAAGTATAATTATCTTGATTTATATCTCTACATTCTTAGTACATTTGCATCGATAGCTATAGCTAAATACTTAATGCTGATGTAGGTAATTAAGAGCGAGTCTTTAATAAGATTTTAATCAGTCGGTTACGAAAGTTTCATGCGGTTGGTGGGCGATTAGTAGTATCTAAAAATGATATGTTGTCTGTCTATGATTGAGCTAGTTCTAAAAAAGGCTGTCAAATGCACACACTAGTATTTTGCAGTTATTAAAATTGTCACGAAGTTCGTCTACTTCATAATATAGGTATGGATGGAGATTTTTATGTATACTTACTCTGGATAACCAAGTCATCACGTCGTGATACATTGTTGAGTATGTTATTGTAAATACGTGCTTCAATATCAAAGATTACAGTTTGTATTTTTTTTTATTAGTAATGTTACAATCTATGAGGACATTTATTCAAATAAGATTAAACATTGCTCGTTCTGCACCTTTTTCCTCATTCGAAATTACAAGTTCAAGTAGCCTATGTGTTCTTCCAGACTATCCTCTACATCTATGACAAATTTCATCGAAATCCTTCCAGCCGTTTAGGCTACAAACATCCATCCATCCGTCCATCCATCCATCTAAACTTTCGCATTTATAATATTAGTAAGATTATTTATTGTAAAAAAAGTTTTTTGGAAGACCAAAGTCATTGTTTTTTTAATTTTCTTGAAATTCCTTTTTTCGTGAACTGAGATTATTGCGTGTTAAAATATTATTTTAGTTTCGTGGCGATATGTCAATGACAACACATGTCATGCCCTACATCAGACTTGAACTCACGTTCACTTTTGTACTCGTTACAAGAAGGCTTCAGTTACGCGAATTAGACCTATTACTTGTAGATTATATGTTATTACGATTATATGTCTGATAATTATTTCAAATCAATTCGGTCCTTCGTCAAAGAAATACTTCATTCATTTTAAGTAATAGCCATCGATAATAATTTAGAACGTTAAAACGCAAGCAACGTTCTTTTTAGGGAACTACCCAGAGAGTTTTCTATAATATTCTACTAAAATTTAACTAGTAATCAATGGTCGAAAGATGCATCGTAAGCAAAATGCAAGCAACTTAGTTTTAGCTTCCTATTGTATTAGCGAAAGTTTTAAATAAAATAAATAAACAGTGACTAAAATAGTAGTAGTTACCTCTAAAATAAATCTAGTACATTAAACAAATGATTAGCTTTGTTTAAAAAGGTACAGGTCTCCGTTTTTTCGTATTTAATGTCGTGTGTCACTGACACTATAACCTTCCTTCGATCCAACGCAATTAGTACGCTAGTAGAACATTGAACTATATTGAATAAATAACTATATTGGATTTACTTAGTGCAATTATAAATACTAACAATTTAATAAAACAAAGTTGTTTCACAGGGTGTACATGTAATGGAAAAAAAATAGCTTTAATTTTTATAACATGCTAACGTAAAAGATTCCTAAGTTTAAAATTCTCTACCAATAAATTAATTTTAGTAATTCATTCGAGATATTATTTCTCGATGTCTAGACGCCTAAATGTGAATGCAACATACATAATTAAGGTTTAATCTAACTTTGGCAATGAATTATGCAGTCATATGACTCGCTTTCTAGTTCAATAAAAAATAAAACAACAACTGAAACTAATATATTAAACAAATAAATTATTTATTACATTATATTATTTCAAATAACTTAATAATATTGATAAAATCCACACATAAATAACACTTAATACTAACAGTTAATCGACATAGTGGCACATTTTCACATTTACTATAATCACTATTTTATTTTCATAATATTTAACATATAAATATTTAAACTTCAAACATTGTCCTCATTCACTCCTTCCTCTTCTTTAGATTTAGTTTGGGTCATTTCGTTGGTAACTATATCTAACGAACCATTCTTAGTAAGTCCACACCATGAGAGAACTTTTCTATAAGCATCCTTCTTTTTAACACAATAAGCTATTATCATTGTCAATATCACAAATATGATTATAGCACCTATAATTATGGGCGGATTCTTGTCCATATCTTCAGTAAGGTTTGCAAGTTTTTCATTTTCTTTGCGCAGATATTGGCTGAGTGGAGCGAAATATTGTAACAAACCGGCAGTAGATAGGTCTGTTTCACCAGTTATAGCTTCTAATACAGTCCTCCAATCTACGCCAGCTCCTAACGACATCCCATTGCTGAAAAACAAACAACATTATTTTAAACACTAGCTATTGCTTGCGATTGTGTCACTGTAAAAATTAAAAATAGTAATAAATGTAGCCTATCTTATTAACCGCTTTTATATAACTTTTAACTGTCGTGGTTTTTACAAATATAATGTTCGTAAGATACAGGTTTCTTACCACGATTTGATTGTTTTAGCTCTATATTTCGGCACATACCGGCACAACGCTAATCGGGAGCTAAAACAATCCAATCGTGGTAAGAAACCCGTATCTTACGAACATTATAAGTGTAGCTTTCATTGGTGAAAGAATATTTGAAATCGCCCCAGTAGCTTTTGAGTAATTATACATACAAAAATACATACAAAATACATACAAAAATAGAAATGTTTCCTCTTTAGATGGTATAGATTAAAAAATACATAAAAGTTATCTAATACAAAGATTCCATTAAATAAATAAAATAAAAAAATAAAACACAATTTATTGACCAAAAGAAAATTAAAAAACACAACTTTATTACATAAATTGTCGTTCATCTTAATGAGTACAAATAAGTTAGGATTTGAGATTAATGTTGCTTTTTGGCAAAACATCCTGTATATTTTAGCATGGATTTAAAACAAAGGTGCTCGTATGTTCTAGCCTTCACATCAACGGTTAACAACCCAAACGTATGTGGAATTGAATAATAATTAGTGAGCAAGGATACCTGAGGAGTTTTCCTGCTTCCTTTACGTCGCGTAAGGAACAGTTATGTAGAGGTCCGGTGTGGTTCGCCTTCTTGCACAGTGATGACAGGATTTGGAACTCCAACACGTGTGATACGAGATATCTATGAAATAAATATACGAATAATGTAGAACACAGTTTCTTTAATTTATGACGTCGTTGATTTTCTCAAGGAACATAGTAAAATTCCTTTTTTAAAAGGTTATGGTAATCTGAATTTTAAAAAATACTCAATGGGTCTTAGTAAATAAAAAACAAAATTGTCATTCCTTAGCCACTATCCGAGGATCTGTAATTTATAAATCACTGAACTTACGATTTTATTATCAAAATCCTAAATCAGATTATATTGAAAAACATTTCAGCATTTACTAAACATATTAGCATTTACTGAATGTTTCTTACGTAATATATTGAACATGGGAAACAACATGATACTTCGCAGCGGGATCCAGGTCGCTCTCATTCCTCGGCACAGGTGGTGATATCCCCGTCTCGTTAACTCTGCAATAACATTTAAAAAGTTAAGAGGTCATTGACATTTATTGTTGTCAATGGAGCTTAGATCACTTGTAGATATTGATTCTCTCAGAGATGGAGTAAATATTTATGTACAACTAGCTTTCGCCCGCGACTCCGTCCGCGTGAAGTAAAAAAATATAAAAGTGAGTAGCCTATGTTTTTTCAGACTTCCAGTCATCTTCTACTTCTATGCTAAATTTCATCGAAAACTGTGCAGCCTTTACCTTTCGTATTGATTTATACGTTTGTATTTATACAGATGTGTTTGGCCGAAGTAAGAAGTAATGTATTGTAATTATTTTTACATACGGATGGTGGTTTATGCATTACTTTAACATTTGTTTAGCTACTACAACTTGTTTACTAATTAAAAAGATTTTTTTGCAAAAATAATCTATCTTTTATGACATTCATCTTGAAAACTGCTAATCACCGCAACGGGACTATTTATTACTTAACAACTACGCTTTCGTAACTTAGTTACGCTTGGCATATGTTTTGCAATGTTAAGACAAACTTGCATACGTTTAAAACAAAAGATAATATATATTCATAAAAAAGCTTTTAATTTTTATAGAGGTTTTATTAAATATTATAAAAATAGCTTGTTCTCGTTTGATAAAACGATAACTACATTTTTTCTTTTATTAAGATTTTGTCCTTGTAATGTATTATTTACTCGCTGTTTTGTTGATATTTAGGTCTTTCTCCGTTCACTTGTGACCGCTTATTAGTTGTGATTCGACCAAAAATCATATTCAAATTATTTTTAAGTATAACTACCATTATCCATTTAGACATATTAAAGCAATTTCCTTACAAATGTGTAGAACGTTATTAAGTGTAGCTTTTCCCCGCGACTTTGACCTTAAAGAAGGTAGGTAGCCTATGTATTCTTCCCGACTATGGTCTACATGTTTATCGAGATCCATCACGCTGTTTTGGAAATCCTTAGTAACAAACATCCATCCATACAAACTTTCGAATTTATACTGGTAAGATAACTTTAATGATGATATCAAGTTTTCTTTCACTAAGCTCGGTAGCTGAGTAAGATAGATAACAAACTTGTTCATAAATTGTCTTCACCCAGATAGTAGAGTATTCCAAGAACTATTTGAAATATTCACTTTTATTTTTATACCAAACAGTGAAGTCATGTAAAGTGAAAGATAATCTGAGTGTACACATCACCTGTAATATTTGAATCTACATTTATCATACTTTTATGATGACTGTCTCATATTTACAAAAATACAATATAATTGCGTGACTCCATACAATCTGTACAACAGATGTTTCAAAGAAATCGTTGAAAAACCCAGTAATTATGTCCCAGACAATTTTATATAATCCGTTAGTTACAACATAAAGTTAACTGTCATTGCAAAATCAATATATACATTCTCCTTTCAATTGCTTTGTTCGTTACGTATACTAAGAGCTGGCGCACACTTTTGACTAAACTTTCGCACAATTATTGTGCGATTGTCGATTGTTTTGCAGTCAATTTAACTATTAAGTTGTTCAATTAAACATAGAGTAGTGTGTGCACCTACACATAGGACCATAGGAATCAAAGCGAGACGGAACAGTTCTACGATAATTTAGTTATAGGTGAGCGCGTGCTCTAGGGGTATATCACGAAATTTTGCGATACTTTATCGTAATGTAACTTTGTATTGTACCCTCGATGGGGGCGCTGCAGAAATATAATACTAACTATATCAATGGCGTTACAAATATCTCGCAAATGTTCCTGCTAGTCCTCCGGTTAGTTAAATGACGATTGCGCTGAGAAATCTTACCCAAACCGTTAGTAAAGCCGGCCCTGTACGATACTGTTAACTACAGTTGTCGCTAAGTAAACTGTTACTATCCAGTAAATATTCCATGTGATTTATAAATACATCTTGCAGTTTTTTAAATGCATACTAAGAATCAGAAACACGGAAGCAAATTGACATTTACCGACTTGTTATCCTTTAATGACCGAAGAACAAGACTTACTGTCAATTCAATTTAATTTTTTCTATTCAAGTAAAATGTGTTCGCGTAAAACAAATCTAAAATACCTGAGGTCCCACCAATGCTGATTCCAGTTCTTAAGACTTGAATTCGCGAATATGTCCCAGCGCCATCTATCAAGGACGTACGCATATGCGACTAAGGGTAGTTTCTCTAGAGCCAGCCAGAGTAGATGGTTGAGTTCAGCATGAGGCCCTGTGGTGACCTGCGCCAGGTTTAAGGTGTGCAGGTGAGCTGGTGACGTCAGTTGCACAGCCACGATGTCCGAGATCGCGTCATGGAACGCTGTAAGTTAACCGACCGTTAACCGCGCGAATTTGCAATTAAAAAATGTAATTAATACAATGGGTAAGATTATGTAACAAAGATTGTTTCTGCGATGTTTATTTGTGATTCAAGCATTTGCAACTTTACACGTTGAGTTCTTTATAACTGAATTCCCGGAAAAAAAGACAAAAGTCTTAAAATCCCACATTTTTTTGATGATCATCACATTCGCGACATTGGATGTTTTAAAAATATAAATAAATTACATAAATGACAAAGAGGAAAATCATAAATAATGCTCCGTGATCATAAATGCACGATGTTTTAAAATTCAAATATCAAAGACATCCGTAAACATAAGTTATCCATTCCCTTTCATTTATACATCTTCAGTTAACAAGGAAATGCAAATGATTCCTTATCTCAATCAAGGTCGATACTATAGTTTTTATTTCATTACGTCATCGGTTAAATAAGAAGTCTGATACTTCCTCCTGTTATTAGTAAAAAAAATACCAGGAATACGAAATACAACTACCCTTGTTACAATTACTAGAAAACCACACGTTAGGGAGTACTTCTATATCTCTAGGTTCTGTTCAGCTTTTGTATTCTCCAGAGCAATGTTTTCTTTTTTTCGTACAATATCAGTATAAAATTTGAAAGGCAATATACCTGGGTTAGGTCCATCTCTATAAAGTGGCTGCAACTGACGGTAATGTTTGAAGTACTGAACGTGGCCCAGCAACCTCGCCGCACGCGACAGACCCACGCTCACGTCCGTGAGGTTCTCACCACACCATTTTATCCTGACAACAAACTAGATTAAGAGCAAGCACACACTTTTGACGAAACTATCGAACAACATTTGTGCGATTGTCGATTGTTTCGCAGCCAATTCAATTGTTCAACTAAAAATTGAGTTGTGTCCACACCTCCATATAAGCTCATAGTAATCAAAGTGCGACAAAACAGTTATGCGATAGTTCATTTTCAGAAATGTCCAAGCTGTTAAGCGATTACTATAAAGGTATCATCCCTTATAGCAAATACTTCTGGGATATTAAAAAGTGAATATGCAATTGTTCCAACCTCCTTGTACAAAACGTGTTCGAAATAAACCCTGAATAAATACGTTTATTTTAATAATGACCAAATTTGTATAGTAGTTGGTGATTAACTGTTAGGGTCATGCGATTTTCCTTATCAGTCATTTGGCCTAATTAGATTTACAAGCGTCTGTTTAATTCAGTTCGCGAATCTATTGACCTCAAATAGGAAACCATAAAAATGTTTCCTTAATGTCTTTGATGAGAGTAAAACCATTAATTAGCATTTTATCGAAAGTATTTAATAATGTTAATAAGTGAAAGCTTATTTCTTTTCTCTTTAAAAGTATCTACAACGATTTAAGACATATAAAATACTCATTTACTTGTAATTTACTCCATCGCACATGTCGTGGCTTGAAGGTAGACAGTTAGCTGAAGTTGCAGTTTCTCGTATATCTTGATACGCTTGTCGGGCGCTATCAAAACCAAGGGACTGATGGAACCTGTCGACTGCATCAAAAAGATCCTTTGCTTGCAGAATTTTACTGTTTATTGCCGTCGGTCTTGGAATATCAGGGTAGATTGCAACTTTATTGTACACCGCTTGCCATTCTTGCGCCCATAAGTTGCCTGGAATGAAAAAATAGTATTTTTAATTTAACAAATTTGCTGAAAATTTCCACCAGGCGCTAACTTTTCTTAATTTTCCTAAGTTTTAAAACTAATAAACAGTAACGAAGATTTTTAAAGCTATGACGTTAGAGTTTTAGTCAAGGAGAAGTTTGCAACTTCTGTATAGTATAGATAAAAAGAGTAAATATTGATATTACTAGTTCAAACATTATGATCGCTAGACAATGGGTCAGGTCGCGTATCTCTTAAAAACTTTAGGTCATCATTATCGCCTAGGATTTCAGCAAAATATTTATGTTTATACTTGTACTCATAGATACAATGTGTAAACAGCAGAATGAGTGTATTGTATAGCATTCCTTAGGTATTAAATAAGGCTATTTATTTACTTAAGGAATAAAACATTTATAAATTAATCATTTAGGTCTTAATGACATATCCTTACCTAGTACATGTGCAGGTATCGTCTTTTCCTTTTTAGAGAGTTCAGATTTGAAATACTTCTTCAATTTTATCCTCACATAAGTATGTAATAATTTGTATAAAGGTTTAATTTCTGACCAAAGTCTATTAACCGTTTCTTCAAAATGGTCATCTTCGAATGTATATCTCCACATATCGCCAGCATCAGTGAAGTTTTCTGATTGCGCTACATTATTCATTCTTGTAACATAATCATTAAAAGTTGGACGTATTTGTTTTCCAGTGCCATCTCTGAAGGCTTTCCAATAGTACAATAATTCTTTCGTGTCATTATTTCTTTTGAAGACCGCAATAACATCTGCAAATTGTACAAGCATTTTAAAAGACAAAAAATAAAGTGAATACAATATAATCACAGTAGTAGTAATAGAAATAATATACAGTTATTTTTAAAAAACAGTGAAAACGATAACCTACCACTCATAGAACGTATTGATTCGTCTACATTACAATTAGTTGCGTTATAAGCACATACTGTTACTCGACTCCAAATCCGTTGCATTGTGTCTATTTCCTCTCTTTGCTGCAAAAGTAAGCAAATCATAAAGATTCAATGAAATGTTTCGTCATAATATTTACCGACTGCATACAATCACAATTCATTCGTACTTTGCTTTGCGGCATTTGCACGTTGGTCCCCCTCTCTTTGATAATTCGAAGCTTCCTCTTCAATTTCGGGTCGTTCAGTAATTGCCAATCGTTCAAATATTTCTTTTTCAGCATGTTCCAATATTGTTTCTTTATTTCGTCTTCTTCTGCGGCTATTAATATCTAATGGAAATGTTACAATATATACATTATATATACTTATATAGTCATGATAATATTACTTAAAAGCATACATGTTATTGCTAGTAATAAATCTGTGAACCTTTTTTAAAATCAGTTAATCATCAGCTAACTAGCTGCTAGTGTGTCACCCAAAATAAGAATAATAATAATAAGTTACTTACCATTTTATTCTTTTTACTTTCATTAGTAATATCTGTAACATATGACCATAACGCTTCCTGTGACGTTTTACAAACGTCAAGGCTCAATTTATCCATTTCCTCCATAAAATTATCGAGCGTCATATTCTCCTTGTCTAATTCATCGATTTGAAATTTAAAATTATCTTCTTCCTCATTTTTCTGGATAACGGCATTTGGATCTAGAATTGTTCTCATAGCATCTACTAGATATTTCTTGTCTTTAACTTCTTCCCCATCTGTGTCTACTTCATGGCCACTTTCATCAGATTGTTCCAATGTTTTGTTAACTTTTATCAAATTCTTTTCATCCGCCGACATCTCTGATGTAGGATTTGTTGGGTATTGCACGGCAAATGATATCGACATTGTAACAATTATACATGTAATTTGCTAAAAACAAGTAAATTATTGATAGTTGTAGAGCTTTTTATGACATTTTAATACAAAGTCTTAATTTTTTACTTGTAATGTAAAACGAACTTTGAAATCAGTTGCATTGAGTTGAAATTATTTTTACCAGTCTAACTTATGAGTGACTGTTCCACATAAATTTCAACAAAACCAAATGGTACACTAGTATGTGTACAATATTGGATGAAATCTATGAAGTTTTCACTTCACTATTACAGGTACAAGATACCTTAGTACATTTAGTACGTGACTAGAAACACGACAGCTGCTAATATAACAACTAGTCTAGTATCATGACAATGTAAGCTGGGACAAAGGTACTTATTAAATAATGATCGCATCCTGACCACGGCGGGCTGCGCCTGACTCATTCTGCGGTTAGCAAAGATTTAATAGAGTTTAAACTAATTACTTTTTTTAACGACCACGGTAAGAAGGAGAATAAGCGAATTAGAAGAGATTACGGGTTTATTTGGCTTTTCTCTCGTTCCTTCCATATCTATGCACACAAAAGGTTGCATTGTATTGGTTACAACTTCGAAACTACCTTTCACGGTAGGTAATATTATGTTTATTTGTGTTTTCAATTTTTTTTTACAATCATGTAAGTAAAATTAAGTAAGGTATGCCTAATATTAATTTAAATTTTGACATGTACAAGCACAGACAAAAAAACAAAAATAAATGAATGGAAAAAACATTCGTCGTTTTAATGTTATCAGGGCAAATAAAAATACCTTTACACGATACCACACGCGTATTGTTTCCGAAAAAGTCATTCCGTTCAATCGTTCGCGGTAGCGGTTTCAATTGAATACGACACTTCAATTTTCTTTTCACTATATCGATGTATCTAAATAATTTCACATACAAATACTCACCGTGAGATACATGATTGATAACAGTCCATATAATTACGCAACACTGGTAATATCACATCTAAATAACATCGTAAGTACGTGTTGCTTCCGCAAGCGTTGATACATGAAAGACTTTGAGCACTAACGGTCGATTGTTTGTGAAATCGAGGCACTGTTTAATCGTTTTGTGATGGATTTTTTCAAATCGGAACAATCGTACGGGCGAGATGTTTTGAAAACGTGGGACGTATGGCCGACCCGCGGCGAGCGGCGCGGCGTAGCATTGTGTCTTTAAATGTTTCAGATACAACGCGACAGGACGTTCTCGTGCGAACGGATACCGTACAATGTTTATTACTACCCTTTGTTCCCTCCTATACGCGAGTGATACGCTAATTTGTATACTACAGTCTACCTCATAAATAAGAGCATCTTACTCGATGCGAAGATATTGGAAAATCTCTGTAAATGAGTGAGCAATTTGTGTAAGTAGTGGTGCTAATCCTACCACGTTAGCAACACACACCCACAAATTAATTATTAAATTACAGAGGGTCACCTCCTTTATATTTAACCTTTTTTAATATATTTTTCAGGACACAAATGCCACAAGATATAAAAGTTCAATTAAATTAAAAGATATAAACCAGTGAAATCTGACGATGAAACTTTTTTTTTATTACTAGAACATACATAAATTTTTGCTTTAACAATTCATGAATCTTAAATAATTATGCCCAGAAATTCCAAAGAGAATTCATAAGGAAATGAAACGCTATCGTTAAACCTAAAGAACTTTAATAGGTCATTGATAAGAGTAACAATAAGCTTTTATTACTAATGCAATCTACAAGGCATGTGAAATTGTGTTATAAGCGTGTATGCAGTTTATTCTTTCTTTATCATAGATGCCAGTTTGTCTGCGTAACTTTTGTTGATTTCAACATATCCGTAGGGTTCCAACTCTTTTACTGTTCTTTCAAACCAGGGTTTAATGTTACCGTAAGAACTGTAGTCGAAGCCAAAACTCTGAAAAAATAATTAAGTATTATCCAATAACAAATCTTAAATTTAAAACATTTTTTGGATTACTGGCCATTTGTAGATCACTAAATGGTTCTATTATTCTTTTTTATTATAGTATGCAATAATGGAAATCTGTTAATTAACATTGACTTAGCAATACATGTAGTTATTTATCTATATGTTTTATGACCTTTGCTACTGTATTCGAAAAATAACTTATTGTGGAATTTTTCTAACAAAACAATAGTTAAATTCAATTTATAAGAAAGTTAACTACGGCTATGTTTTGGCTTAGACGGATCATATGTTAACTCTGTTCATACGTGTCTAAAAGTGATTTAGTAAATTTCTCTTTGCTGCTCCGTCTGTGTCTGTGAGATTTGCGAAGATTCGTTACGAGATGTTAAACACATCGTAAACTTTCAACTGTACAACATTCGAAAGTGTTAGATGATTCAGTGAGTCATTGATATCTTCATTTACTATTTAACTATGATTACAAATATACGATGTTTAAACATGTATAGTAATAAACAACACTGGTTAATTATCATTATGATTGAATATTTATCAATACTAAAAAAATATAATAGCAATTATTTAGCATACAAAATTATCAAACAATTAGTCCTAGGCGCTTGAATGATTAATCATGTTTGTTGTTGTATAGTAAATTAAATAAAGGTGAATAATTTATCACAAGATCTTCAATCTTATTACCATTTCGATCCAAGTGTTGAAAAACGTTACATCTCTTAAAAAACAATTAACATTTGGCTTATTTCGTTCAGAGATTTCATGAGTTTCATGAGATCTTGTATTTTTTATGTATTTATGTTATTCATATCACCTGTACCCCTTCTTTAATACTTACGTCCAAATTACTCATAGTAACCACTGTGGTAATATCTGCTATAGAAAGTTTGTCTCCGGCGACGAATTGCCGACCTTCCAGCATGGAATTCAACCAGCCAACTGCTTCTTTCAATTTCTCACCTTTTTCTTCATTATATTCTTTTCCGTTAACCATAGGCCACTGGAAAAAATAACTAGAAATGATTTTTTCATCCCACTTATATTTTAAAGTTGAATAAATATGTGTGTTTGAAGTACAAATAGTCGATTAATTTAAAAACTGTGAATTGGTATTTACATTTAAAGTGCAATCTATATCTACAATTTCATAAAATATCAATCAATCAACAGTTTGTTTCGATAGCAACAAATTTATAACATAAACATCAAGATCAAAGATATTTGATTAGATTTACAAACGGAATAATAAAGATACTATCGAGGCATGCTATAATGTCTCCATCTTACCTTATTGTAACAATAGATTCTTCAGGTTTTAGCAAATACTTACATATAATTCCAGAGACTTTTGCAAAAAACTGAAGTCGAAATACAAACGTTGATCAACTATAGCTCGTTGTTGAGGGTCATTTGGGTATAAGGCATCGTCTTTCCCGTATGCGTTTACCAAGTACGCCATTATCGCACGACTATAGAGTAACTTTTATGTTAGTATATATCTATATCTGTACTAATATTATAAAGAGGAAAGATTTGGTTTTTTATATGTATTCGATTCATGTAATAACTACTGGGCCGTTTTTAAAAATCACCATTAGAAAGGTAATTTATCAGTGAGTAACATAGGCTATAATTTTTATTATTTTTTCTTTATTCTAAGGGGACGAAGTCGCGAATAGCTAGTATCCAATCATTTTAATTAATAAAATTACTTAGTGGCCCGTTTGGAAAGTAAAATCAATATAGCATAGACTATACAGTCTCCAAACAGAGAGTGTGACTGTCTATTAGTGGTATTCCCCATTATTAAAAGGAATTTATGTTTCTCTCATGTTCATTATTCTTTGTGTCATTTGTGTATTAAGGAATGTTAAAAAATATCACCTTTCCCATAATATGAAACCATTGTCATCTATCGTAGGTACTGTATGTTGAGGATTCATCTGAAAACAAAAATGCGGGTTTTATTTTAATTTTTAACATTAAATAAACAGCTTCAGTAGCATTATTATGGCAAAAGGAATTTGGTCAAAAAGTAGATCTGCAGTAAGCAATAACACCAACATCAAATTTAAATGGTCTCATGCTATATCATCAATTTTTAGCAATGATATGTTTAAAAGACATGGCATGGCATGGCATGTTGATGATTACTAAACTTTTGTAGTGAATAATTTGCTTTGCAGATAAACATTAGACTTATGCATTTTATCCTAGTTCACGTAATTATCTACGAGTAAATCAATACATTTATTGATAGAGAGTTAAATATTTTCTATTACACATCACATCATGAAAATATTATCATAACTTAAGACTCATCTGAACTGCCATTACTGTTAGACTGTAAATCTGTATTTTTATCGTAAAAATCTAATTTAATAAATAGAAAATGCCACTAACAGGCCACCTTGCAACAATCATTTGAAAAGTAATTTTTCATGGGATGGTTTTGTTGAATTATTTGAATACCAACTTTCGAACTCAGAGTCCCCGTTTACAGGAAACTCTAAACGAAGTAGTATTTCCAGCACACGATTGACTAATCCAACAGCCTTTGTCATCTTCTATACTGAGGGATCGTGATGGAACAAACAGAAATCTCATCCCAACACCACACATTGCAATGTAGGTATCGTAGTTCACCATTCGTCAAACTAACCTTTATAAATTCTGGCGACTTTTGTTCTCCTTCCATGATATTAATCAGTACTAATTCCACTTTCAGTCCTAAAAGTCTTGCGGTCAGAAGAACAGAACGGCACGGAGGAGATACTGGATAATAGTACACTTTTATCGGTTGACTTGGCATCTTACTGCGTTTCGATCGAGCGGCAGCGCTTCTAAAAACATAAAAATATACCAAACTTGAATTTTTCGGTGTGCTCATGTTTATTTTTCATATTTAAGTCATTAATGGCCTGTCCCACCAAATGTAATGGAAAAATCGGATTTCGTTCTTTTATCTGACAGTGAAAGAATTAATGTATTCGGTAAAATAGTTCTTAAGTTTATTCGTTACTTACAAAGCTTTCATCCATGGACATGCAAAAACGTAAACTAGATGTGAAGTCGTAAAACAAAGCATTGTACAATTCTTTTAATGTTGACTTCCTAATTATGCTAAAACGTTGGTAAATTGAACATTCAGGGCTCCAAATGTGTGTGTAGTTCAAGAAATAATTAGAACGATTTTACACATTAACAACTTTCTATTGAAGAGTTACGGACATTGTTTATTGTTAAAAAACGTGCTCATTTATTTTCGATTGTCAGGCGTTTTTCTTTTTTAAATGTTTTTCTTAGTGCCACACCTAAATTTTATAAAGAAATTCTTACCCATTTATATTAAAAACTAGAAGTATAGCTAGGAGCACTAAAAGAGACTTCATTTTAAACTGTCAAGGACTTTCCGACTTTCAGTTACATCTAATATCAATTAGGATTTTCAATGTAAATAGTTTTCAATTCTGTCTTTATTGCTGTTTATTAAATTGCACTTCGTGAGACAAAATAAAATAGAAATTTGAGTCTTTTATGCTAAAATATCTGATCTCAAAATGACGAAACAAATGCCCGCAAACACATTTATACCCTGACATAATAATGGACTATTGTGCTTATAATGTTACGGTGACGGAGATCATGGTAGCCATGAGGGAAATTATGTACGATGATTTGCAAAAAATAGATAAAAGTGACCATTCAAGTAGTGGAATTAAATAGGAAATTACCACTAAAGTGTAGTGTGAATTCTAAATTAAGAGAATTATTTTTTTAAATTGAATTTCGTTCTTCTCATGTTTGTTTCTCTATTTTCTTTATTTTAGTCTATACTGTTTTAGAGAAGAGATTTGATAATTTATGTCACGCATACAAAATATACTGGTGTTAATATTTAGTATGGCTCTTTCTAAACTGGAAACCGCCAATTTTTGACCGACTTCCCAAAAGAAGGAGGTACTCAATTCGTCTGTATTTTTTTTATAATTTAATAAATCAGTCAAATAGTGGCCTGACCCCGTGAAGATGATGATAAAATAAAACACGTACTTGGAAAAAATGTTTATAATTTAACACATGTTTTTAGAACATTGTGTTTTCATGTTATATACAAAATAAAATAATGTTATACATCGTGTTAAGTTGTATAAAGACCGGTATTACTGAACCGTAATACATAATTTTACACAGGCTGGTAACAATATGTAGCCTTGAATAAACAACCATTACATGTAAAGTAGTAAAAATGTATACTAGAAATCTCTTAACTTAGAAATTACTAATAATTGGCACGAAGAAAATTGTACTTAAAACAAATTATTTAGGATTTAAACATATAAAATGACAATTTGTATTGTTTTACATACGAGAATCCTACTCCATATAATGATAAATCAATATTCATAAAATTTGAATTAAGTATAAGTTCAAAATTTGTACTTTAGCCTAAATAGATTTACAATATTCTTTTAACTGTTTACATTTAAATGCTGAAAAATTAATTTCACTTTAATGCTAACACTTAACCGAAATATGGCAAATTTGTCGTAAAATTACATTATTATTGTCCACTTGATTTACTTATCGTCTAACACTTCCACTGTAGACGCACTACTCGCATTATCATGCTGTTTCTCTTCCATTTGATCCATATCTTTATCAACGTCATTTTTCTTCGCATTCACATCGAATACATCTGTTTTGATAGAATTTATACGTTCACGGCTCTCATTCTCAGCACCAACCGGTCCTTCTTGAGTTATTTTAACTTTCTTACTTTTAGTGTTGCCCATTTTTGCGTTGTGAGTTATCACGATCCCATATAACACTGGCACACAACTCAGTGCTATAAACACAAACAAGATAACGCTCGAATCTTTATAATTAAAACGGTTCCATGACACAATGACGTCATCCGATAAAAATGTAACGCGTGCACTGCAAACTAAAATGCAACTGGCACGAAGAGACTTTGTTTAAAACATAAATATAATCACAATACACGATAAGGCGACATTGCCCACCAATGTTAGTGACCGGATGTTTGACATTCGTAACGAGAACAAGATAAATCTAGCATTAAATTCACAGTAAAGTAAAATAACATCTACAGACTCAAAAACATGTAGATGTTTTCAAGCAAGTGTATGTGACTAACACGACAGTTTTACAATATGTACAGAGGTTTAACGTCTGCTTTAGTGAATCATTAAATGACGCATTTATTTAATTTAGCGTCACCCACATGGTAGGTATATTAGTAACGATTTTAAAACAGGACTTGTTTTCATTTTACATGGAATAATTGTCATCATATTCAATTATATCGACATGACAAAGAATTAAATTGAAAAAGCAGCCTCGAAAGATCTCTATTTAACCAATTTTTTTATTTTAAAGTAAGGGGACTTGAAATCAATAAAAGGCGTTGTTAATCTTGTAAATCCTGGTGTTTATTGAATTTTTAAATGCATGTAAATTGTGGCATCTTACAATTATTTCCTTGCCCTCCTTTTTGCGAGAAAACAACAAATCGAGACAATGTTAATAGATACAGAGGCTGGGGTCAAATTCGTGACCCAAAATAATAATTTACATTACAATTGCATTGCAAGGTCTAGTTTAAATATAGGATTATAAAGGACATGAAATATTAATAATTTAATTCCGTTATACACTGAAATTTTAAACTAAAATTTTATTAACAATACTAACCGAATTATAACCTACACCTGTACAAACAACTCTGTTATTTACAAGCGATTTTTACATAAAATGAAGTTTGTTGGTTACGTAGTAAGGATCCGTATAAATGGATACAAATACAACTTATTGAATACGGCCCCTTGCAATTCTACATCTGTTCAGAAATGGGGAAATACCAACTTTTCTGATTATCTATCTAAATGATTTTGCATTATGTAATATTTTTGTAGATATGAACATAAAAACAAATACATTCATTCCTCTTTTTACCACTAATTGCGCTTTAAGAGTATCATCATCCTTCTCTTATCTTACTCCCGTAGGGTCGGCGCAGCAAGTTTTTGTTCTCCAAATAACTATCAAACGCCATCTCAATCATCACTCCCTTCTTGATCATGTCACCTTTCAATCCATCCTTCGCTTTCTGGCCTGTGAGAGTATGTGGGAGCATAATTCGGTAGAGCGCCCTGGGTGATATCCCAACCGCAACCTACCCTGACATCGGTACTGACTACATTATACTGATAACATACATAGCAAGATAGTGTTTACAAAACAATATTGTTTATACGACATAAAGATAACGGACATGCATAAGGTGTCAGCGATCATTAACATTTGATAAAACAAATTATACTGATATACTTTTATTATAACCCTTATAAAAATATAAACAAGGTATTGGCGGCATTCGTTTCACATTGAGTATGAAATTCATATTTTTAAATAACAAATATTTTTGTAAGCCCTTATTCTTTAATTTATTTTAGAAAGTATAACAAATTATAGTGATTGAACTCCTTAAAAAGTTGAGATACTAAAGGCTTGTCCCACCAAATTGTAAATTGTCTGATAGCAATCCAATGTGTAAAATATGTGATGGAAATATCCGATTTTGATACCTTATCTGACAGTGACGTCATTTTTAAGCTGTGCCTCTATCAGCTAGTGGTGGGACAGGTTCAAATACTAATAAAAAGGTGTTTTATAAATACATTCACGTAAAGATCAAAACCGTAACATTGCACATACTAATACTCCCACTAAAATACTCGTATCAGTGCATACAAATCAACAATAATAGTGATTACCTTATCTACGTGAACGGATAAAAGAATATTAATTACTCGTTTAGGATTCCGCCAGGAGCTTAAACAATACGTATATTGAATATCAGATAAATTTTGAAGATAATCAATTGATTATTTATGATCTAGATTAAGATATTAAATTATTTTACATGCGACTACTGTTCTGCTTTTAACATTTGAAGTAACAAACTAACAGAATTATTTTTATATTCATATCTTTATATTGACGCATCTAGTTATTCTGCAACTTCGCGTGGAATTACAAAAAAGTTAACTTGACGAGCCTACGTGCTATTCCATGTTATGTATCTCTGTTCCGATTTTCCTGATCCGTTCAGCCTTGGAGTAACGTGAATATAAACAATCATTTACCTAAATCTTCGCAATTTTATCAGTAAGATATCTTTCATTCACATCACAGAAAGAAATGTGAGATAAATCATGAATACAATTTTAAAGTTGATCATACTGCTAGACCTTAAATCGTTATCATATCATTCATGGTTACTAAGAATAATCTTACTAACATTATAAATGTGAAAGTTTAGATGGACCGATGGATGAATGTTAGAGTTTGTAGCCTAAACGGCTTAAGGGATTTCGATGAAATTTGACATAGATATAGAGGATAGTCTGGAAGAACACATAGGCTACTAGCTTGTTTTTTTTTCATAACGCGCGGACGAAGTCGCGTGCGAAACCTAGTAAAGATATAAAGACTAAATACAATGTTATCAGACTTGGCTTAATCAAAGGTAAACAATCCTGCATAAACAAGTATATAATTGCAGAATGTCTTCGAGGACATTTATGTTATAGTACGTTGCCCTCGTTTTGTGATATTGTTTCATTTAATAAGTCTCTATAAATCACTGAAATGAACTTACTTGTTAGTTACAATTCTGTCAGAGAGCGTCGGAGGTTTGATATATTTTTAAACAAACTATTTAATGTATTCTTAATTTCTAAATTCAGTAGATACATTCTGCCGTATCGATGTAAATAGAAAATAATAATAACACCTTATTACTAGAATATATCATTTATTTAGAATATAATTTGAAATTTTGATATTTAAAATTTACAGTACACTACGTTTTCTTATACCTTGGTCTGTAACTTTCTGTATCTTCTGGTATTTGTCTATCGCCGTCTTCACAAAGTTAGCAGCTGTACTAATCTTTTCTAAACGCTCTGGAGTAATGAAGGATCTCATTTCCTCGTGTATAGGACCAACTCCTTGGAAGCTTATCGTGCAAAGGTTCGTGTAGGAACAAACTCCAACGGTTATAAGAGAACCAATAAGTAGAACGAAGACGCTATTTAATATCCAACCAATAGTTCTTCCCATCAAGTGGACGATTGTCTGAAATTGTTAAAGTAACAGTTGATGTTATGATTTTTTTACAAACAAGTATTATGTATATCTAAAGAATACAAAAGCCTCTATGACTAGAAGTCGTTGGTGAAATAAATTTCTTGTCAGTTAGGAATCGTAATACAAAACTTTAAATGACTTACTCTAGAATCGGGCACTTGGCTCCAAAGAAGACCGAAGGTGGACGTGTCAGGCTCTAATAGGTAATCGCTAAGGCTGTTCCCGTACACGTCGTAACTGAAAAAATTAAAAATAGAAATATAAATACAAAAATGTTCACGTTTTTTATATAATGTTCAATACCTTATCCTATTCCCGTAGTGTCGGCGCACAGAGTGTTCGTCCTCCAGATAACTCTATCACCCATCATCTGTCACCACTCCCATCTTGGTCATATCACCTTTCACGCAATCCATCCCTTTCTAGATCTACCTCTACCGGTGTATCTTCACACTCATAAATAACATACTAAGAACTATCAAATGTAAAAGAATACGTGATGTTTTCTGCATAAGCACTTTAAATACATAAAGTAAGCATAACTAATGAAATGTTAATTGTGATATACGAACCCATTGCCGTAACCATAACCGGGAGCATACGGGATATCGGGATAGGCCACTTCCGACGGGGGATGTCCGTAGCCGTATTCCGGTAAAGGTAAATTGTCCTGGAAATAAATAGCACTGTGATAATTTCTATTACCGACTTGTATAAAAGGAGTGCATCTAACTAAAAATCTACTATTCAATATCTCTTCTACTAAGAGCGAAGTAATATAGGGTTGTATAGTAATTAGAGTATTTTTATCGAAATAACAGCAACAAAATCTTAGAGCGTGCGTGGACCTGTAACTAAATTATCGGACAACTGTTGTGATAATAGTTTTCAAAAGCTAGGTAACAATATAACTTACCACTCTATTAACGTCAGTAGATCCCACAGCGGAATCATCAGCTAACATCTCATTTTTCACAACCGGTCCTTGAGACCTCACTGGCTCTATCCTCGCTCTGCCTTCGTTCTTAAACTCTTCCCCTCTGTATACAGGATGATGCTCTTTTTCGTACTGCATATCTTTGTTGAAATGTTGTGTTTGCATTGGTATATCAGTTGGTTTAAATGTCGATAGTTTCTCCAACATATTCGGTGCTGGGATTTCTGCCGCTAAGGTTGCGTAGAGTATTGAAAACAAAATCCCTGAAGTATACATCTAAAAACAAAAATAAATTAATAGAAAATACAGATTATTAAAGTGCTTTGTTAGTTATAAATTGTTTTAAATGTTAAAACTTACTTTCTGTGCTTTCGAAGTACACTCGTTGAATTCAGAATAGGTAATGTAACTTTTGAATTGTTCCTTTTCTATTTATAACTCGGTCCCTTGTATCTTCGGGATACTCAGGTTATCTTCGGCACATTGTTTTGGCAATAGTTAACGATAACCGTATAATAGATAAAAGGTTCGTCAAAACTTTGGAATGTTACGGCGGGAAAAATGATACATAACAAAAGATCGCTTAAGCTTCTTTTTTAAATTTCATAACACAATTTAAAACGAACGCATGAATTAAGACTTTATGCATTTTATTAGTTATACTGAAAAACATCAAATTATTTTCCGATAGAAAGAAATGTTTCAATTATTTAAAAAGCCGAGTTACAAAAAGTTTTCAATACATTTGTCAGTCATTGTTAAAATTCAATATTCAATGTATTCAAACAGGTCAATATCGAATTAAAATGCTGTTTACTTTGTTATGATTACTTCCTTGAATCGATGAACTTTAAACAAACATAATTTTAAAAAAAATACATGCATTGGTCATCATATTTTTAATAGCTTTACTTTAATGGTTTGCTCCCTTTCACTCTGCTTGAAAAGGCTGAGACAACCGAGACTCGTAAACTCGTAACTACTGCATTCAGTCGTTAATTGGTCAGTAAGTCCTTGAATTCCCACCAAGGATAAGCAACATGTAAATTAATCAATAACACAAGTCATCAATAATTGAAACATGTCGGCTTTACGAGTTCTCACGGTACATATTTCAAGAAAGTAAAAAATCAATACTGTTTTTAAATATTACAGAAGTCATGTACAAAGTTCTTTTTAACTGTTATTACAGTTTGTTTCTATGTTTTGTAAAACTATCGGAATATATCTACAAAAGTATATCTTTGTCACTTTTTCTTCAAAGAGAATAAGGATAACATAATGTCATATCAAAAAAATATTCAATCAAAAGTCAACTAAGACCTACACATAAAATAATGTAAAATTACTTAATACTAACAATTTTAGCGAAATTATTAACTTGATATCCTCTAAAACTTATATATATTGTTTATACCAAACAATTCAATAAGAAACCTTATGCTTTATCTATTGCATTGTTTAACTTCAAAGATACAAAATTACTATTCAGGTAGTCGAAGAAAATATTTAGTTAACAAAATGTAAATAACAATTACACTATTGTTGCAAGGTTCTTTAGACATGCGATTGCAGTTTGTGTTGATAAGTATAGTGCTGACTCACAATAATTGCTTGCTCATAAGCGTTTGATAGCGTAAAGGACTGTACTCTCTTATATTTCTTTAAATGACATTTATTTCTACTACATCACAGATCTAAATCACTCCATATTAATCTATACTGCTATCGATGGATGGATGGATATCTATAGTAATATAATAAAGCGTAAACTTTGTTGCCTAAGATGCCAGCAATTACAGCATATTTTTGAATAATCCTTTTTTTTTTAAAAAAAAAAAGCCCTACACTTACGTCACGCTTTAGGCGTGTATTTTCACGATATTAAAGTTATGGAGTAAAAAATTGGATAAAAACCCTAATCTGGGAAAGAAACCATAACCATAAGCTGCCGACATCAAGGTACCAATGTTGTCATTTATGCATTTGAATTTTGACATTACACAAATGTAAACAATAAAATAAAGTATATATAATTTCATGCGGATGAAGCCGCACGGTAACTGATAGTCGGAAATAAATGAAACTAGAAGAGCTCTGTCGTTAACAGTTCTTAGCAATTGTACCCATTAGTCATAAAATGGGCGAAACGTTTTTATCAGTCAGATATTTTGTTGTTTAATTCTAAGAAAAACAATAAAAATTCAAAACATCTTATCGGCCAACTCATCGCTATTACTAGTCTCAGATATTTCTTAAAACAGTCATCCATTGATCATTAACTTACAAATTGGATGACATATTAGTTCACATCATATTCTATTCATGTACATTTAATTATGATTAATACATTTTACTAATCGTCAGCCCCCCGTACACAATTCCGCTGTTCTATAGGTTTTTTTTTTTTAATATTACTTAGCTTTAAGTATTTAATGTTTTGACCGCAACTGTATTAAATTTGTAGATAGAATAATTTAATTATTATGACGTGTACTCACCGCTTAATATACTCCCAAAATATTTTAATTTCCTCTTCAAAACTTACATTCATAATAACAATAATTGGAACTGTGTTTTACAAATGTTTGTCAACAAAATTTTCAGTTGGCAACCCTAATTTCTTGCATTAAATATATTCATTTCAAATTGAAATTATCGCGCGACATCAACACGATTTGATATTATTGTGCTACGATGGGAACTGGTGGCCGCTACTTCAACCCTTGTCCTCCACAAATGACTACATATCTATGTTATATACTAAAATATTCAGGGTTGAATTCAATCGATATCAGTACAAAATAGATTATGAAGGTGAAGGTAACTGTGTGTGTTATATTATTTAAAAAAAAGTTCATACATGCGCTTTTGTAGAGGCCATAACAAGTCAAGCCCTTAGGCCCAATTCATATTTTTTTAAACGTTCGTTAAAAATAAATAGTGAACTTGATAAGTAAAAATGGTCCCGGCAACAATTTTGCCGTTAAATGCCAAATAAAAAACTATGTGCATAGTGTGTACAGTTTGTATACTGCGACCCTTTTAATGACTGGATACTTAGTTTCGTAATGCAAATTATTATGATTAAAGGAAACGTTAGACTAAGGTTAAGATGCAGCTAAAGAAATGATATCATTCTAATCTGTTTTGACGTGTTGTTATCTTCCGGTATCCGAAGAAATGTGTGTGCATCATCGTCCTGTCATATGATTAAAAGATAATTTTCCGAGATTACTAGCATAAGAAGTTTGCACACGGTTCTGACACATATAGAATATTTTAAAACCACAAAAATGGCTAAAAAGGAATAAGAAATATGGTTGTAGATTAATATCCTGCATTCAACTATTGTACTACTGTAACTATTGTATACTCTCATTTTATTACACGGTGTAATTCCGTACAGTACGTATTGTAACGGAGAAACTGGCGATAACCGGCCGGAATGTCCAGATGTTACACCTTGTAACATTGGTCAGTACCCAACTTTAAATTTAGTGAAATGTTGAAATTTATTATACAAAATAAAAATATTAAAAATTAGTCCCTATTATTATATCCTTAGTTTAATATAATATCTTGCTTGAAAACTTGATTTTGCAAAAAAGTTTTTCAACGAAAATTGTTGCTTAATCTATGATGTCCTAAATTCTTGTACTCTTTGGTTCGTAATTTAAAAATAAAAATGTGAAAAAAAACGAAAAGCGCCAAAAGAAAACCCAAAACCGATGGCTTTTTTAATTTTAAAATAAACAAATGAAGATTTGTATAAAATAAATTCATAATTCGATTGAGAAGACATAATAATGACAAGGTAATACACACCTTTTGTTTAGCATTTTGTTTATGAATAAAACAACTGAAAACAACATTCATGAAACATAATTGATGAAATATAGTTATATCGTTATGATTATAAAAAAGCTGCCAACTGAAATACAATCTCTTTTAAATGGTTCTTCTAAAATTAATAACTACAAAAATGCTGTCGAAGAATTGGTAATTACTAGTATATCCAGGTATTGCAAACGATTTTATCCTTTTATTAATATCTTAATTTCAGGTCTATAATTCACTAGACGCCGATGCTACTTCGGTTGCCGTGAGAATTCATATCTATGAGAGTGTCATACAAGTCATTGATAATGGTTTTGGAATTGCGAAGTGCGATATTCCCCTCTTGGGAGAGAGGTACGCCAGTAGCAAAATTACCGACAAATCGTCATTTAAAAGTGCTCCTGTTAAATTTGGATTCCGAGGCGAATCTTTATCGAACATTATTGAAGTATCGGAGAGTGTTAAAATAACAACCAGGCATAAAGATAGGGATGAAACATGGGTTAAAATCTTTTATAAAGGACACCACAAAAATAGTCAAGTAACTTCAATGAGACCTTCAAAAGGAACAACAGTAAGTATATAATAATAATAATAATAATAATAATAATAATAATATCCATCAGCAACTTGCCCTTAAATATGCTCTTGTGGAATCTGAGGTACCATATTACCAATATCAGCCTACACCAGTTCTGGAAAATAGCCGTATCACGATCTACTGGGACCGATCTATTATTACGGACAGGACTATTGCTGCCAATAGACCTGATATAGTAATAATAGATCGGTCTGAGAGTTGTGTAATGTTAGTCGATGTCACTATCCCACATGACGAGAATCTCGTGAAAGCCGAAAATGAAAAGCTATTAAAATATTTGGATTTGGCTCACGAGATTACCGCCATGTGGCGTATGAAATCGACTACCATTATTCCGATAGTCGTTTCGGCACACGGGCTGATAGCGAAGAGCTTCGACTTACACCTCAAGAAGCTCTCGCTAGACAGTTGGATTAAGGGCCCGATTCAAAAGGCGGTTATTTTAGAAACCGCACGACTAGTGAGGAGGTTCCTGTCTCTGCAGCCCTGACCACTGGTTGCTTGAGTCATCGGATTCCGCAGCCGGTGGACTTACTATTTTTTTATATAATATGTTTTATTTTGTTATTTTTTTAAGAAAATCATGTGAAATGTATTATATATAAAAATAAGAGAATAAAGATATGAAGAAAATAATAATAATAATCATTTAATCTATTCAGAACACTACAGCACTTACAAAAATCACAACACACAGAAAATAACAAATTTAAAATTAAAATTATACCAATTATAACTAAAAGTAAAAACATGCAAAAAACAAGTATATGACGTTTAAAAAAATAGGTAAAGAAACGAAATGAGGGCTGAAACTCTGTAAGTGTTGCAATGCAGAACAGATAGGGCCTTTGCTCAGCTATGTGTTTACTACCCCTGGGGGTAGTAAACGCTGATATTCTGCAAATGCCTTTGCGTCCTTCGCACGTCAGTAACAGTAATTTAACAAAAATTATATCTTGTTTAAACGGCATCATCATCATCATCATCTCCTTATCCTACTCCCGTAGGGTCGGCGCAACAGGTTTTTGTCCTCCACATAACTCTATCATACGTCATCTCAGTCATCACTCCCTTTTTGACCATGTCACCTTTTACACAATCCATCCATCTCTCTCTAGGTCTACCTCTACCGATGTACCCTTCCACACTCATAACTAACATTCTCCTTGTAACATGCGATTCATCCCTCCTCATAACATGTTAAATGAATTAATTTAATTTTTTTTAATTAGTTTAATTATTAATTTGTTGTGTTATCTTGTTTAAACATGAGTAAATTTTTTTTTATGTTTCTTATTTCAGGTAGAAATTAAAGGGTTTCTCTACAATTTGCATATTCAGAAAAGAGCTACAAATCCATTGAAAGAATTGCAAAATATTAAATTACTTCTACAACAACTGTCACTAGTAAATACAAATGTTTCAATAAGTCTCCGTGATGACTCTAAAAATGAAATCTTATTTAAAGTACATAAAAACAGAGATGTATATCAAACTCTATATTCAGTATTTGAAATAGATAAAATAGATCTCCAAGAATTACAGATTGAAAAACATCAATATAAGGCAATAGGATTTATTAGTAAACAAAATACTAATATAAGTTCATACCAATGGATATATTTAAATGGAAGATTTCTCAAGAAATGTCATCTTCATGATATAATAAACAACAGTTTTATAAAAAATAAACAACTTTGTAGAAATGTGAAGACTAAGGTAAGTTCTTAAAAGTAATAGACACCTTTCGTTTCTAATCTAATCAGAAATTATACAAAAACACTGGTTTTCATTTTGGGAAAAAGTAAACAAATTACAAATCGTTTCAAACTTTATATAGAGAAAGATTTTATTTAACATTTGGACAATTTTTAACCCATTTTGTAGGAGAAAAAAGTCATGTTATTGGAAATTTTATGAATATTTGCTAAGATAGAAATAAGAACCTTGTAAAACATAACTTAAAAAAATCAGCTTCTTTAAAATTAAATGACTATACATTTTCCTTTTTACCATAGAGGTTTTTAATGTTCACTAAAATATCCATTTACAACCTAATCTTTGTATTTCAGAATATTTTTCTTGATTTCGAGAAGAACTTGCAAAAAAATGATATACCCACATATTTTATATTCATAACATGTCCTTATTTAGACTATGACATAAATAGAGATTCAACAAAAACAATTACAGAATTCAAAAATTGGAAACAAATTAGGGAGTTGTTGGAAAAATTAGTCCAATTCTACAAAGGTGATATAAAATTGAACAAATTAGAAGTATCTCAAACTGAAAGAAAAAACAAAATCGAAAATACACGAGAAGAAGTGAGGAAAATTATAGAGAAAGTATTGGGGAATAAAACTAAAGGTCATGAAATATCACAATTACGAAAAGGTGTTAAAGGTAAGTGTACATGACTTTGATACATTCAGATTTATGTCACTAAGTGTTTACTTACTTATGAGACTGCATAAGTTGCCATTGGTGGCAACTAATGTTCCCATGTTATTATATTCAATCTTACAATTTCTAATATTTTGTTACAAGGTAAGATAGTGAAGAAAAAGAAAAATCTAAATTCAAGCAGCAAGAAAGGATTTAAAAAAATGCATAAAGTAGGTAAAAAAATCAAAGAAACTGATCACAATCCCAAAGAAAAATTATCTGCATTAATAGAAGCTCCTATAAGCATGAATTTTCAAGTACCAATTAAGAATACTGAAAATGCAAATAATCTTATTGTTAAGAGATTCTTTGAAAGTATTAAAGTAAAGGGAAAAAATAAACCTAAGCTAAAAATTGAGCCCAAAATTCAGCAAAACAAGAAAGAAAAGTCGGTTGATACTCATACAAATAATCAAGAATTAGCAGACCTAGGTTACCTCAGTAATTTTAAGGAAAATACATCTTTAGTTATAGAAGATACAGCAAAAGATAACAATTTACTTGTTGCTCGAAATAAAAAGACATCCATAAAAGATATATCATTTAAAAGGAAAAGGAAAAAGCAAAAAATCGATCCTATAATGAAGCAATACACGCAAGAAACTGCATTAGAAATGTATAGTGAGAAAGTAAAGAAAAAGAAAAGAAAGATAAATGAAATAAAAGATAAAAATCCTTGCATGTTTGATGCGAAAGGAGATGCATCTTTTCTTCAAAATGAAAATAATATTCATACATTCTATGAGCACAAATTAGCATTTAATGGCATTACGCCTTTAAATAGAGTTGGAAAAGATTACCTAAAATCAGGTGATCTTTTAAACACAATTCTAAATAGCCAAAAAGTCTATAGTGAAGAAAATATTGTACAATTCAAAAGGCCTTACAAAAACCAAAATAAGTTCTATGAGAAAAGAACACTCCATCAAAAAAATTGCATCCAATCTATTGAAAGAGGAAACAATGATATTGTAAATGATACAGTCTATAGAAATAATGATCAATTTCCCGATATTGATTATAGTACTTATATAAGAAAACAAACTGATAATTTGCGAAACATACAAAAATGTTTTGAAAACAAATACAACAATATTGAAAGAGATATCATCCACGTCCAAAATGAATGGGAACTGACTTCAAATTTAGACCAATATGATAGGCATAATGATAGAAATACACACATTAATGGAATAGAAACCAACTTTTCAACAACACATATTTACAAATCGTTTCCTAAACTGACTTTCGAAAGCCATAAATATAATTTAAATGATGCTATGATGCGAAATAATAAGCTAAAACGATTTATTAGTAAGCAATCTAAAGACAATTTCAATCTCCACAATAATCAGCACAACAATGTAACACCAATTAACAAATCTCATTTTAAACAACATTACAACAACAGAAGTAAAAGAAAAAAATTAAATAAAAATCCTTATTTAGAGCCAACAAAAAAAGTGCCTTATTATGAACATAAATCTTCACATACGATTGAATTTTCTACTAATATGTACAATGCCAACAAAAATACAAGCTTAGAACAATGGAAGTACAAAATAACAGGCAATGTACAAAATACATATACAATTATAGACTCAAATGTATCATTAGATATAGAAAATTACCTAAACAATTTAAATACCAATGCAACACTTAATCAGGAATCTGTAGCTTCATATCTCAGATACAATTTAAGTTCAGCAAAATTAATTGAAAAAGAAACGCATCAAGACCCTACCGTAATACAGAACTTAGAAGAAAATAATTTAGAAGTGAACATTTTAAACTCTAAAATGCCAGCATTCAATTTCACTGAGAAAAGTGATAACCAAATAGAACCTATCAACTTATGTGAAGCTGTTTATTTTAATAATGAAGTCAATATGGACAAAGAAAAAACAATTCAAGACAACGTTAATTATTTAGCTACTGGAAATAATACAGGACATGTTTCTAATAATTCTCCGTCTTATAAAAACGACGTATTGTCACGGTATTTTCAAACTATCGAAAATATCCAAAATTTATCTTTAAATGACTACCCTAATATATTAAATAGAGAGCAAAGCGGTAAAAAAATAAATCAACTCGACGAAAATCAAAACGATAATTGTCCTGTAGTAGATATTGCTGATAAATCAGGTAACGTAATTACTGAAGAAGTAATATCAAGCCATTTTCAAACAGTACAAAAAGATCAAATATTGCAAATGGGTAAATCAAAAAATTTGTTCAGTAGCGAAGAATATAGTAAAGAAAAAAAGAATGTTGAGGAAAGACAACAAAATGAAGATTCTAATTTAGTTGCAAACAACACAAGGATTGAGAATGGATGTAATATTATTGAGGTAAAAAACAATAATGTAATCAATGAGAATCAAAACATGGATACAGAAAATTCAAATAATAGTGATACTGTTAAATCTAGTAAAGATGATGAAAAAATAATAAGTATTGAAGATAATCAATTAAAAAATAATGAATTACAAATTGTAGAGGAGAATGCTGAAATAATGCCAAATGCTGGTAATGAAAAACGAAAAATTACTGAAAATTTTAAATTACAACGCAGACATAGTTTTGTACCTAAAGGTAAAGATTTTTAAATGAATTTAAGGAATAATTTTTAATACTTGTTTTTGACTATTTTTATGTTTCTAGGAATGTCACCAATATTTGAAAACTGCAACAATAAAAATATCTGCTCATACAATTTAGAGACAGATTATTTTCAAGATGTATGTTTTGATTATTTTTTTAATTTCATTTTTATTATTATTATTGCTTAAGAATATCTATAGAAAAAATATATAATTTGATTATAGGATCTTTATAACAATTTTGCAAATGATGTACTGGACAATATAAAAATATATGAAAATAAAGTTTCAAACATGAGTGAAGTAACTAAAAAGATTAACAAAGATCCGAATTGTTTAAAATTTAACACACAATCTCTTAAGGACGCAAAAGTTAGTATCTGTTTCATTAGAAAACAATATGTACAATACATCTTTAAAATTCGGTTTTTTTTAGGTATTCGGTCAAGTTGACAGGAAGTTCATATGCGCAGAATTAAAAAGCGAAAATATCAATATGAAACATTTGGTATTATTTGACCAACATGCTGTTCACGAAAGAATTTCACTGGAAGAGAATTTATCAGGTAACTTAAAAAAAATGTAATAGTTTTTGATATATTCAAATACTAACATTCACCAGCAACTCCGTCCGCGTGGAATTGAAAATAACATAAGTGAGTAGCCTATGTGTTCTTCAGCATTCGTATTTCGTTCAGTCTTTTAGGCTACAAACTACAAACATCCATCCATTTAAACTTTCGTATTTATAGTGTTGGTAACATCAGTAAAATTAGTATGATTTATATTTTTTTTTTTTCAAAAAATCTTAAAACCACATGTTTTTTAAAACCAGATTATAAAGATGTTGACCAATGGCATAGTATAAATTGTGAAACAATCTCATTGAAGCTTTCTAAAGACGATGTTCTTTACCTCAACAATTTTAGAGATAAATTTAAACAATTTGGTCTAGATTGGAAAATAGAAAGCGATTCTTTAATCACTATTAATGCTGTACCCAAAGCTTTATTTGGAAAATATTGTAGACAGGTAATCATTTATTTTCTCAATTTTCTATACAAAAAAAAATCTTGAAATATTAGTAAACTTTTTTTTTCTTAAGGATATTTTGTAATACTTCTTACAGGCTGACGTCATAATACAATCTATTAAAAAGCTAATCTTAGAAGAAATTAAAGCAATAAAATCTCAAGGAGGTAACACTTTGTTGTATCCAAAATCAATTATGGACCTTGTGTATAGTGAGGTCAGATGCAAAATTATATACCAGAAAATTAGATTCATTTCCACTTGCGAACACTTCAGTCGAATTATAACTATGAAACGAGACATCATAATTTATTCTAGGCTTGTAGATATGCAATAAAATTTGGAGAAAAACTATCGAAGAGGGAATGTGCAACACTCATCAGTACTCTATCTAGCTGTAGGACGCCATTCCAGTGCGCGCACGGCAGGCCAGTGCTCGCTGTGCTGGCGGATGTGACTACGTATGACTATGAGTATAAGGTACAATTTTGTTGAAAGATTGCGTAGAATCTTATTACACGTTTGTGGTTGCCTTTGTTTTGAAATTAATGTTTTTAGGCAGTTTTTTTACGTGTATTTATTTAGGTTCAGAACATGTTTAAATTGAGATCATTTCTTGTTTATTTACAGGTGGATAAGTCTAAAATCTTAAAATTTAGAAATAAAATGGCATAAAGTACTTTTATGGTTTTTATTTCGTTTTTTTATAATCATACTATAGTTCATTCATATTTCGTTATTTATATTTCGATAAAGATAATTTAACTTCTGTTTTAACTTCAATTGTTTTGTAGTGGTTTCCAAATGTAATTGATTTTATCCATTTGATGTAAGGATATACTCTTGTATGGACATCAGGGAAACCTACAGCGCAAGGTATTCCCCATGATACCACACCAACGAGCACATTGTCTTTGATTAAAGGGCTGCCAGAATCACCCTATGAATTAAAAAAAAATATGTATGCAAAAAAAAACACGTATTCAAAAATAAAAAAAAATCAACTCACATGACAGGTTCCTTGACCGATCCTCGTAAAAGTGCAAAACATTGAATCCGTTACATTTCTCGAATAACGCATAGCATAACGACAAGTTTTCTGACAAAAAACCGTCAAATTTAATGCGTACATCTTGCGACTAGAGTCTCCGTAAGGCTGTTTGAAATAAATTTCTATGTATAATTTGATTTTAATAAAAACACTGTTTAATTTTAATTTTTTGTCATGTGTATTACAGTACCTCTTTTGCCCCAAATCCAGATAAAATAACTGGATCTCGATCTTGCAAATTACTTTTCGGAAGTTGGAGTACATCAATATAGCTCAGGTTAAATGTTCCTCTAATCTTAACTATAGCTATGTCATTTATTCTTCGAGTAAAATTATATCCATGATACAAATGTATACTTTTTACACTAAATTCTTTACCACCTTTGTATAAATCAGTTGTTCCAACAACTACTTTAATATATCGTGGTTTAACTCTAGAAAAAAATGTGAATCACTAGTTATGAATCGCGACTCGGTCCGCGTGGAATTAAAAAAAAACGAAAGTGTAGCCTATGTTCTTTCGAATTATCCTCTACGTCTATTAAAAAAAATCATCGAAATCCGTTCAGTCTTTCAGACTACAAACTGTAACAAACATCCATCTAAACTTTCCCATTTGTAAAATTAATATGAAATATGTTGGCTGTAAAAATTACTGTTTAAAAAAAAAACTATATACCTTACCTGTTGACACAATGCGCCGCAGTAAGCAAATGTCTTCGAGAAATAACTGCACTGCCACAAACATGATGTCCAGTTAAATTTTGTAATGACCCATGGAATCTACCGAATTCTTGTGGAGCTCGATCACCACCTATTAATCTAGGCGAAAATCCTATAATTATATGAATAAGTTAACTCATTGTCTATTATCCTTTATCACAGCATAACAAAAATATATTTTATTTTAACCTTCAGACATTGATAAATAACTGATACAAAGTAAACAATAAAAGGAAATATTAAATTGTGTTGACTTTTGAAAGAACATTCTTTTCATGTAAACACTAGCGGTAATGCTGTTTTTTGGTAAATACAAGCATAATGGCCATAAATCTACTTTGATAATAGTTAATGATTAAATCACAACATTTTATCTTCCGTATCATATTATACTAGCTGTGATAGTGTTATCATCATGGTAATGATGTTAAGAACAATTCAAAGAAAGCCGGTGTGAATAGTCATCTTCGTGATTTCCTTATACGGAATACAAAGAATTTTTCTTATCTAGCTCAAATGAAAGGAAGTAGGTATCCGTGACCAGCCAGCAGGATTGTAAAGGTGTTTCATACTTGTACAATAGAAAAGTGTACCAGTATTTCGCAAATTCGAAATCCATAGTCTCTGCTAACCACCTATACCGATTGGTTATGAGTGTTTTGTAACTGTAGTTCCTCTACTAACTACAAAAAGTGGGATTATAAAACTTGAAGTAGTCATTATCAAGAGTGGTTCCTTTTTATTATGTTTTTATGTTGCATTAATTTGAATAACGAAATAAAATTGAGAGCTTTACATAGCCGGCTGTTTGTATGTTTAACCGTAAGTTTTTCAGCCAAATTATTGTTAATTCTTAAAACATCAGTTTATGAAGCAAATTGACTAATAAATTGTGCTTCTATTAGATACGAATTCTTGAATTAAAATAGTTACCTAAAGCAATTATGATTTTTCTGTTGTTATTTAGTTGAAATCTGGCAATAAAAAAGCTAATGTCAAGTTTAGCTGTAAAAAAATGACATTGACAATGTCAATTGTCATTTGGTGACGCTCTCGTCTTGATCTTGTGTTTTACGAAATAAAATTTTTTAACAAATAAATACATAACAGAATATAATTTAAAATTATATAAATGTAGAATTGTGCATATTACATACATTTTGTTTTAAGATGGATATTCTTAAAGCAGAGATAGCTAAAAAACGTAAACTTATTGAAGAGAAGAATATTTTGGTATGTATAGTTAAATGTTTGTGTTTTCATTATCGCTAGGCTGATGTCGTCTAATTACTTTTTCTTAATAATCAGAATTCAACTAAGAAATACTTCAAGAGAGGCGAGCTTTTAGCAAAGGAGCAAGAAGAGTACTTGAAAAAGTATGGTTTGAAACCTGAGGAACCACAAAGTGAATCAAAAGAAGATGAAGAAAAGGGTGAGTTTATTTATAATCTACCGTTTCCCACGACTTAGTCTGCACTGTACTTATAAAGATGTGTATGTGTTCTTTCAGAATATGTTCTATACCTGTGCCAAATTTCAACATGATTTGTTAAGCTGTTTTGGACATACATAGTAACAAACATTCACATGTTTAACATATTTTTTTAATTTTAGTAAAGAAAAAAGAAAATGAAAGTGAGCAAACAGAAAGTGCTACTCTTCCTAGAACTGAAGTGGTAAAAAGATTAAGGGAGCGTGGACATCCAATCATTTTATTTGGAGAGAGTGAAGTTCAATCATTCAGAAGATTGAGAAGGATAGAAATTCAGGAACCTGAAGCAAATAGAGTAAGTTAAAGATACTTAAACTTTTCGAAATTACACAGTTTTAACTAAACATTGGAGTGTTCAGTTGGTTTCAACTGGTCAGTTTGTTCAGTTGGTTTGTCTGTAAAGTTAGTTTAAACTATTAATTTGTTTGTTAAGTTGGTTTTAACTTAGCTGTATGGCTGTTTTCTTACTTTCAACAGCAGTTTGACTTTAGCATGTCATTGATGTAATTTTTTAATGTGATTTTTGTAAATTCTCTTTTTAGGGTTTAAGAAATGACTTCCAAGAAGCTATGGAGAAAGTTGATCAAGCATATTTGAATGAAATATTAGCATTAGGGACAAATGTAAGTATTTTTATTTCTATACTTTTAATGTTTTCATGCCAGACTTATGGAAGTATAAACATACTTTAAAGAGTATTTTGCTAAGCTAAAGTTTTTGATTAAATTAGAACTTAGTTAACTGCTTAAAGGTTTAAAATGATTTAAGCACAGTGCTAATATTAGAATTTCCATATTATCCAAATATACTGCAGAAATGTAGTTTTGAGCTTAGAAATTTTAATGTTCATTAAATTACATATTGTAGATTTATGGTGTAGTGTAGTTTTGTAAGAATTTTTTTTTATAACTATAAAATAAAAATAAATAAAATAAAACACTATTTATTGACTATGTCACTTAAATAAATGGATAAATAATAAATAAGTAAAATGTATTGATTTCAGAATGACAATGAAAAAGCTCACAATGAGGATGATTTGGATGATTCCATCACATATGAATTTATTCAAGAAATGGCAAAAACTATGGGTCAGGGTGACAGAAATCATGATATGACAGTCATCATGACATTGTTGCAGGTATGATATCTTAATTAAAAATATGAAACATTAGTTGTTGCTCCCGACTCCATCCAATTGTAATTTAGAAATAGTAAAAAACATAGTCTATGTTACTTACAAATAAGAGCTTTTGATTGGTGAATTAATTTTGAAATCTAGCCAGTCCTTTTTGAGTTAATTAAATATGTACAAAACCAAAAATAACAAATCTTTCCTCTTTATAATATTAGTATAGATCTAAGTAAAATGCAATTACTTATAACAATTGTTTTTATGTATTTTGCAGTTTCTACTAAAAATGTGGGGCCAACAATTAAATTCCGCGATAGCGGCTGAAAAGAATTCTGCAAAACATAAAATGGCGAGAGCGACGTACACACAGACACAAGTGTATCTGAAACCTTTAACAAGGAAATTAAAAAAGAAATCCTTGCCAGAAGACATTTGTGACAGTCTCATGGAAATAACAAAGCATTTATTAGAAAGGAACTATATTATGGTATGTATAACATTTCTGTTAAAGTTGAAGGTGAAAGAGTTTTTGTAGTCTGCCCTGTTGGGTTGGGTTATTTCAATACATACAAAAATACAAATCTTTTGTCTTATAATATTAGGATAGAGGAGAGATTTATATTTTTGTATATAACAAGTAAATTCTAAAACTTAATTCTGTTGGACTTGTATCAAAAAATATTTTACCAGTAAGCTACATAACTAAGTAACAAAGACTATTTTTGTTACTAGAAAATAACTTTTTTAAATTCCATGAGTCAAATTCAAATGATAATGAAGGTCTTTGTCATTGTGTAGAAATTACCATTGCCATGGCAATGTCGCTTCTTTGCTGCTATTGTTTTGTATTTTTTCCCTTTCTAGTATGATAAAAATAAAAAAAATCAGTAAATCACCCCCTGTATATAAGCTGATTGTAGGGTTTTTGATAAAAAAAAAGAAATTAAAAACGGTGTGATTGGTGACAACTTACATAACAAAGAAGTGTATGTTTCTGTTATATTAGTATAGATAAGATATTTTTAAAGTTCACACACATACACCCAGAAACAATCAAATACATAACATAATTTATAAAGAAATTTATGTTATCACTAGCTTTAGTCCGCAACCATCCATGTGTAGTTAAAAATAAAATAAGTGGTTTATGTGTTCTTCCAGACTATCCTCTACATCTATGCCAAATTTCATCAAGATCTATTCAGTTTAGGCTACAAACTCTAACAAACATCCATCTAAACTTTCGCATCTGTATTAATAGTATGATTTCAGGCTAGTGACGCCTACCTACAAATGGCGATAGGCAACGCGCCGTGGCCCATTGGTGTAACCATGGTAGGTATCCACGCACGTACCGGCCGGGAGAAGATCTTCTCTAAGAATGTCGCCCATGTGATGAACGATGAAACACAAAGAAAATATATACAAGCTTTGAAACGACTTATGACTAAATGTCAGGAATACTTTCCAACTGATCCATCCAGATGTGTCGAATATAATACTATAAAATGATTTTAGTATAAGAGCGGTTTTATTTGAATCACCAATACCTTTTTGCCTGACATTGATCACTCTCTTAAATTCCATCCAAAGTTATATCCAACTTGTATATTACTCAACCCTTGTAATAAATCACTCTTTATTAAGGAAAATTAAGTAATCATTACAGATTTAATGTCCAGTAATTTCTGTTTCTTTTCGGTCACCTATTTTAAAATAATAATTCCTTGAGAGTACTATTGAAAGCTTCAGCTTATTATTTTGAACAATTGCAAATTATGCAAAAACAACTTACAGTTGGCATTTAGCAAGTGTTGAAGGTATTTTTTTTTATTTTTGACCGACTTCCCAAAAGAAGGAGGTACTCAATTCGTCTGTGTGCTTTTTTATGTGTGTTACGGCATAACTTCGCCCCTGGTGGACCGATTTAGCTTAGCTCAAAATCGCGTCACAAAAAGTGGGGTTTTACGTAGCCTAAACTATAAGACTTACATAAAAATTATGCATGGAAGAACTGCTTTGTAGATGTCGATGCTTGTTTCAAAAACATTTTTTTTTGGTTAATGTTTCACTGAACGCACCCTTTTTTAAAGAATCGTTTTTTTTCCTTGATTTTGCACCTGACGTTGACGTTTTGACGTTATTTTGAAGTATAAAGTAAACATCAATTTTTGTTGTTATTTGAAATTGAAATGAATTTATATTTATAAATACGTTTTATGCAGTGAAACTACATATAAATCGTATTTAAACATATACATCAAATGATAAACTTGTGAAATCAAAATGATATTTGACTATTTATTTAAGTTTCATTTACAAGATATTTCAAATATTTTATCTGAATTAGACAACTTAGGTTATTACAATATTAAAATCGAGTAAGGGGAAACTTAAAATGCAGTTTACTCCATTCCTTTTCATAATTATAAAGTCAAAAAATATCATATTTTTTCAGTTTCATGAAATTATTTGAAACATATCCAGATGTTGGGGACAAGGTGCTCTGTAGTCCCGTAGAAATTCTACCAATATGCAATAACGATATAATCAAAGCACAACAAACTATTCTAGAAAGTGAGGAATACATCACCTTAATTAGCCAACTAAAATATACGTCATTGAAAAGAAATGTACGAGCCAGATTTTTTGGATTACCTGTTTGCCCTGAGCTACATCGCACAATTTTTCCGAAAAATGTTGATATGGGATGTTTTTTAAAAGTATCAGGTAATAAATACATAAATATAAAGATATTTAACTAAAGCATAGCTTCTCCACTCTAATGTAATGGCCATATTTATATAAATTTCTTTGGAATTATGTTACAAAATAGAATTAAGGAATGTCTATCTTATGAATTAGATTTTGTTAAGTTTAGTAAGTTACATTATTATTCCAGGTACAGTTGTAAGAGTGACGCAAACAAAAATGCTAGAATATCAACGAAAGTATGTATGTATGAAGTGTAAGTTTGAGAACTGTGTTGAAGCAGATTTTGAGAACCGATATATTTTAAGAGCTCCATCTAAATGTGGTAATAATGACACAAGGTGCAAGTGTTCAACATTTACTCAAGTGAATCTTGTATCAAGAGAATATTGTAGAGATTATCAAGAAATTAAAATACAGGTAACATCTTACTTTTTACTAAATAATATAAATGCAAAAGTTTAGATAGATGGATGATTTTTAAGAGTTTGTAGTCTAAACTGCTGAATGGTATAGATGTAGAGCAATGTATCTGTAGTTCCTCTGGTGTTGCGGATGTCCATGGGCGTTGTTGACCACCTTGGTGTACACGCCGCTCGTTTGTCCTCTTTTACTATAAAAAAATAAAAAAAATGCCTGGAAGAAGACCTATGTGTAGCCAGTGACAAGTATATTAGATATTTCTTTTGGTTTGGTTAGCTTTTAGTAGTTCGTTAGATTTCATATTGAAGGTAATATGATGAGGAAACTGTTTCTTTCAGGAACAAGTAAACAAGCTTAGTATAGGTACAATACCGGGATCAATGTGGGTAGTTCTAGAAGATGATTTGGTGGATTGTTGCAAGCCTGGTGATGATGTTAATATATGGTAAGTGTGCATTTTTATTTTCATAATTAAACTAGCTTTCGCCCAAGACTCCGTATGCGTATGCGATGTGTCCTTCCAGACTATGCTTTACATCTATGCAAAATTTCATTGAGATCCGTTCAGCCGTTGAGCCTACAAACTCCGACAAACATTAATCCATCAATCCATCTGTCCATCTAAACTTTCGCATTCATACTAGTAATAATATAGAATTAAAAATTAAGTAGACATTGAAAACACTAATTTAAAAAAAATATGTTTGTACCAGTCTACAGTAATGCATGAAAATTGTAGAAAAAATTATGCTTAGTTTCTTATTGAGAAAATTATTTTTTAGTGGAACAATTCGTCGTCGCTGGCGTCCTTCAGTGCTAAACAAAAAATCTGAAGTAGAATTAGTGATGCAAGCTAATTATTTAGAAGTGAGTAACGCTCAAAGATCAGAAGTGATTGCTTCAGCACCAGATGTTAAAGATTGCTTTAATGAATTTTGGAGTAAATTTGAAGCCTGTCCATTAAAAGGCAGAGACCAGATTTTAGCGTCGGTATGTCCACAGGTTAGTTAAAACAAAAGATTCTGGTAGTAGTTATTCTCTTAAATATCGAAGATTTTATGTTTATTTTAAATTTTTCTATACTAGTTACCGAACCCTGCTGGCGACGTGAAAGTATGACATTGCTAGTGGGAGGTGTACATTTTAGAAAATATGTATTTGTTAAATAAAAAATATAATAGTCTGGAATAGTAAGAAAAAACAAACATAATATGTCAATATGATAGATTTACATTGCTGAAATTAAAAAAAAAATTAAAAAACTTGTCTTTCCATCTGCAAATCTGCATTTATATTGTAATTTCTAATTAATAATGAACAATTCAAAATAATTGTTATTTTTTCCTCATTTTCAGGTGTATGGGTTACACTTAGTGAAGTTAGCGGTAATACTAACTGTGATAACTGGTTCAAATCATGCCTTTGATGACTCTAATGAAGTTAAGGATGATAAAAACGCGATACATGTTAGAGGACAGTGTCATTTGCTGTTAGTTGGCGATCCAGGTAACATAGACTTAAAATTTTGATAGAAGTCATGTCCCAAAATAATAGAGAAGTAGGATTTCCATCCCACAATCACAAAACTGGCGTGAAGTGGATGCAATTCCAAAATATATGTGTGTGCCGGAGGTCTAATTTTAGTAACTTATCCTTCTAACTCTTTTTTTTACGAAGAAAAGATAGGAAGGGAAATCGGATTTGACGGTGAAGACGCATAGGAAATATACTCTTTTCCTTCTCTTTGCAATTCATAGTAATATTTTAATGAGGAACGATTTGTATTTTTGTATGTATTGAAATACCTTAAAAACTACTGGATTGATTAAAAAAAAAACCCACCATTAGAAAGCTACGTTATCAGTACATAGGCTTCTATTAATATTTTTTAAATTCATGCAAGCGAAGTCGCGAGTAACAGATAGGCTTGTATAAATAAGGTGAAAAAAAATTAATCTCAGGTACAGGAAAGTCGCAGTTACTCCGCGCGGGTGCGGAGTTAACGCCACGCTCTGTATTCACTTCTGGAGCTGGCAGCACGCGCGCGGGACTCACCTGTGCCGCACTAAGAGTTAGTTATCTATATTTGAGAGTATTAATGCAAATAGACTTGCTAATTTTTAGTAATCCATTTATGCCATATTTCATCGAGATCCGTTCAGCTGTTTAGGTAAACTCTAACAAATATCTATCAATCTAAATTTTCATGTCTTACTAATATTATAAATGCGAAAGTTTAGATGAATGTCTGTTAGAGTTTGTAACCTAAAGAACTTAACGGATATCGATTATTGGCATAGATGCAGAAAATCTGAAAGAACACGTAGGTTACTGTTTTTATTCTACACAGAGTTAAAGCTAGTTTATATTTTTTTTTATAATACAAGGTAGCAAACAAGCAAGTGGCCACCTAAATCCACCGAAATGGAAAGCGACCGCTGCCCATAGACATCCGCAATTGCAGATGCTGTCTACCTTTAAT